>NC_056522.1:108021654-108028134 GCF_019175285.1 Sceloporus undulatus | reverse complement strand
TTGCCCATAGGAATATTAAGACCCACATGTGATCGAAGCACAGGATGGAAACTATACTCTTCCAGATATTGTTGATCTGCAAAACCCATCATCCCTTACTGTTCTGACTATTGCTGAGGGGTATTTTAGGCCTGAAGGGTCATATTTGCCCACCCCTGCCCTAGAGAGTTAAATCCCACCTGCTATGTCATTCACTTTCAACTTGCTGTAACCATTGATTTCCCCCTTGAGTTCCTAAAGAGTCAGATGTTGAAGTACATTCTGAGAGGAGAGGAATGTGCTAAGTTCAGGGATTTTTCAGAAAGTGTTTGTTTATCCCCAGGATGGGGGTGGGAAATGGTTGGCCCGTCCATGGTTCCCCTGTTACTTTTAGTTTCTCTCTCTTCTCAGCTGCAGCAGATGTTCCTGTTATGTTGTTACTTTGAGGAAGGGGATTTGCTAGCCTCTCTGGCCTCCTGGGCAGTGGTCCAGCTGCAGCTGTAGAAAAATGCTGCAAAACAATAGGATCGTCTTGTTCTCATTCTGGATTTACATCATCCTGGCACTGATTTATCAAGGTAGGGCTTGTTCACCCAGTACTTGGATTTCTTGGGATTCCTTCTCCAATCCACACCCTCTTTTATTAATTACTTAACCCCAATTCTCATGGGACTTTTTGCAAACCAAAGGATTTTTTTCCATACACAAAAATGAGGTTATTGAAATTCTGTTCCTAAATGCAAGAGTTTAAGCTATAAACAAAACACTGGGCACAATTTATCCAAAGTTAAGCAGTTTTAAATCCTTTGCATTTCAATGGGAGACATTTAGCTAAGCACCTGCTTTGTTCTTCTCACACTGAAACTCATTTGTTTAAAAATGCTTCAGAGAGCTGGATCATATTCAGTGTTTTTAGCAGAGGTTTTCCCTGCATCTGGACAATGTAAATGCACACTGGGAGTAACAAATCAGGAGTCTCCCAGGCAGCACTGGTGCTCCCATTAGGAAAGGTGAGGCAGCTGCTTCAAGTAACAGATATTGAGGAATGGGGAAAGACTGCTGTACACAGCCTCCCCTCCACCCCTTACACTTCCTTGCTGTCCTCTGGTGTAGGAGAGGATATTGTCCTATTGGCAGGATGAGCTGATCCTTGGGAAGCAAGAAGAAGACTGACCTGCTTATAGAAAGCTTGTCTATCATTTTTCAAGGACCAACTCACATGTGATCTTTAGGCTTCATCTCCATGTTTCTTTATTAACTATAGCTGTAGTACATTTAGCCTGAAGAGGAAGGCCAACAATTAAGGTGGAGTTCAATTGTCTCTCTTCTGGCAGCAGAAATCACTGCCTTGCCCTGTTTTTTCGGCAGACAAACTTGCTTTGTCCTATAAATATACAAATATTCTCTCCTCCTTCCCCTTGTCCCTATGCTTCAGACTCAGTTCAAAATGAAAAAGCAGTTTGACTCAATTAAGGCACAGGACAGACCGCCCCAAAAGGGCAGCCTGCCGATGGCCTAATTTCCTCCAGAGGAAAGCTGCAGCTGCCAAACTGTGTGGCTTCCCTCCGTAAGAAAAAGAGCCTGGAAAAAAAACCAAGTTATTTTTGCACCACAGGTCAAATGCCATGTGGATGCAGTGCAGTGCAGTGCTTATGTCACAATGACAGTGCCCATGTACACGGGATGTTGCCACACCATGCTAGGGTTAGGGACCCTGTGGTTGCCGCGCGGTCCCTAACCCTAAAATCGGTGCCAGCACGGTGCATTTGCATGGACAGTTCCACGCCTAAATCAGCAGGGAAGAATGGACTGGAAGGGGATAAACCTTGGCCTTCCCAATAAGCTCAAACAGAAGCAAACTACTGAATACATCTCTAGTTTATGTGTTCTTCCTCATTAATTACTTTTACCATTTGGACCACACTCTGATGTTGGACAATAGGACAATAGCACTAATCTCACATGCAAGCAAATAATGCTTAAAATTCTGCAGCATAGATTCCAACCATACATGGAAAGAGAAATTCCAGAGTTGCAAGCAGGATTCAGAAAAGGAAAGGGCACTAGGGACCACATTGCAAAAATGCGGTGGATAATGGAGAATCAGCATGTGTTTTATAGACTACAGCAAGGCATTTGATTGTATAGATCATGAAAATCTATGGAATGCACTCAAAGACATGGGTGTGCCAGTACATCTAATATTGCTGATGAGGAATCTGTATCAAGGACAGGAGGCCACCATCAGAACAGAATCTGGGGAAACAGAGTGGTTCCCAATAGGCAAAGGGGTCAGACAAGGCTGCATCCTATCACCTTATTTGTTTAACTTATATGCTGAAACATAATAAGAAAAGCAGAATAAGAATCAGAAAAAGGAATAGTGAAGATAGGAGGAAGCAACATTAAAAACCTAAGTTATGCAGACAACACCATAATATTAGCAGAAGACATTCAGGAATTGGAACAGTTAATAAGGAAGGTCAAAGATGAAAGTGCAAAGGCAGCTCTGATGCTGAAAACAAAAATAATGACCACAGAAGAAATACACAAATTCAATCAAGAAAACAAGGAAATTGAAATAGTTAAAAAAAATTCCCTTATCTAGAATCACACATTGACCAGAATGGAGACTGCAGTCAAGAAATAAGAAGAAGACTAGGAATGGGAAGGGCAGCTATGATGATGATATGACGACGATGATGATTATAGTCTCTGGAGCATATGACGTTTGCCATCTGATGTATCTTTTGTTTTTCATTTGGTGTTACTGAATTCTGTCATCTCAGTGGGGGAGCTACTCTCCAAGAGTTAATAGTGCAATCCATTTCTTGACTGTAACTGAAAATTGTATCCAAACTGGCAAGCATTTTCCCTGAAGCTTTTTCCCCCCAATGTTGTTGCATACTTCTCAAGGATCAATCATTCTTACTACATATATTCACCTGCATCGGATAGAAAATGTGCAAGCTAAATAAATGTAAGTGTGCAGCTGTTTTCGGTGGATTATTGGTTTATGAAAGGCGCATACTCAGTTCTTGCATGCCATTCCCTCGTGCTGACTCCATACTAGAGGTGAACTATGTGGTGGTGGTGGGATTAATTGTAATTTATTTATCTCAGAGCACCATTTTTGGCTTTCTATACTTCTCTCTCCGCCCTATTACAGGGCTGGTTAGTGTTTTAGAAGAAATTTATTTCTAAGCTCTCTTCCAAAGATTTCTGCATTTTTGTCAATATGTTTTTTTCAGAAACATTCAACAAGATGATGGAATGATATGAAAACAATTTTACTTAAGGACACAACTGATTTCTTATTAGAACTGCTAGGAAAATATAATTGATAAACTACATACTCGTAGGAAAATATAATCTTGTTATAAATCACGTGTAATATTAGTTTTTACATTCCTCTTCTCTAAACTGAGTTTACACACGATTCATTTTTAATGCAACTTCACTGCATTATCAACTTCACTTCTACAGTAGATCAAACAAAAACCTATATTTCTGGTAGGATTCTATGTGCAAGGATTATGCCAGCACTGAACTTTATCAAGGATACCCCGAAATTTAGCAATTTGTTGAAAACTGATGGGTGCTTGTTTCAGCTTTAGCGGATGACTAATAAAGTAAATGGCTAGCAGGTATCTTCTCTTCATACATATAACTGCCTGTCTGCATAACGTTATCTTGACACTTGGTCACTGGGATTCCTTTTGTGCTTGTAGAATGTGATTAATTCCATCAGATTTTTATATCAGGAAAGAAACAGTGGCGGGTTACAGACGGGCAAAAAGGGATGTACTCCATGACGTCATGAAGGTAGAGCCTTCACGGGCTTTACCTGAATGCCATCATGAACACGCCCCCCGCACGCCCAAGTGGGAAGAAGCGGCATTAAAAAGGTGCTGCTTTTTTTCCGCTTCTTTCTGTTTGATGCGTACCTGTGCAGCTCCATCTGTAAGCTGCTGCACCGATACGTCAGAATCGCTACGCCGCAAATATAAGTTGCCGGTTTAAAAGCTCCGTGTCAGCTGCATTGCATAATGGGTTGGGGTCCGGGACATGCGTGGTTGCAGTCAAGCTTTAATTGCAACGTCTGCGCTGCCATGCAGCTGTGGAAGCTGCGGCATGCTGGCGGCGTATTTTAAGCCTCGTAACCCTAACCCTAGAGCCACTTGTGTGCATGCGTTGCAGAACCGCGGGAAGTTGTAAGTTTTGCCGGCGGATGTTTTTGGTTGTAGAAAGTGATAAGGGAAAGTTTGGAATTTAAAGTGACCCCCTACACACATTCCGTGCCATTTTCACCTGGGAACGGGCACAGTTCGGCTGCTCCTGGCACAGCTGTGTGGCGGCTCCCCTTTGCCACCGAGCGGATGGCAGCCATCCACCAGCACACCCGAAAAAAGGCAGGGGGACGTCTTGGTCTCATACTGAGAGGCTGACATATAGCTATATGGTCCCAGCCAAACATTTTGCAGAAACTGGGCAGTCCTACCTGAATGCTGACACATATCGAGAAGTGGAAGAAGCCATGAGAGCTGCTGCACCGGTACACCAGAATTGCTACGCTCGCCGCACTTTAAGTTGCCCATTTAAAAGCTCCATGTCTGCTGCGTCGCATAGAGTGGTTGGGGTCTTGGAACATGCGCATTTTTGCAGTCAGGCTTTAATGCAGCGTCCGCTGCCATGCAGGTGTGGAAGCTGCAGCACAGCTGCAGCGCATTTAAGACTCGTAACCCTAACCCAACCCACCCTAGAGCAACGACCATGCACTGCTGGAAAGTTTGGACTTTAAGTGCACCCTACACACATTCCTGTGCCATTTTCACCTAACAATAAAAAACGCTAAAACTGTAAATATTTACATATGTACAAGGGAGGGTGATGGGGAGGCAGGGGGACAGCTGTGGCAGCGGAGACAGCTGTGGCTGCGCATTGCAGATTTCAGCAGGCGAGGGGACCAAAGGAGAGGAGGCATCTATGATGCTGGTGACCCTGGCAAAGTGCAAGCGGACATGGATGCCAACACCAGCTGCAGGAGACCACCTTTGTTCTTGGGCAAGCGGGGGAAAAGTTTAAAGGGGCTTGGCACTTTAAATGTGCCCATGGGCTTTCTGTCGCCGGTGCTTAGCGCTGCGCAGCTGCGCATCCGCCAGCCGGCAAAAGAAAAAAAAAAGTATCACGAAGGGCGCCCCCCCCCGCCCTTTTACAAGGAGCTGTATGCTTTCATTAAAAGTGATGGAAGCATCAGGCCCAACAGACTAGCCACTATTGGGGAGCGTGTCAGGGTCCCGGCGGGCCAGCCAGCCAGAGCAGAGCCGGTGCTGGTGGAGGAGGAGGAGGATGAGACCCCGGAGCTTGAATGTGCCCAAGACCTTTTGATGCCCTCTAAACTTGCCCCAAAGGCAAAGGGCAACTAGAGGGGGCCTGGGATCAAGGGGCAGGAGCACTGACAAGGCACTAGGTCCCATGATGTCCCATAAAACATCATTTCGCTCCCAGGGCGGTGTTTCCCTCCCAGCCCTATCTACTCTATCTACCCTTCCTGTTCTCTCCTCCCCCACCATGCCTGTCCACTGGTCCCCAAACCAGCAATCTCCAAACTCTGTCCTTCCAGGCGTTGGACTTCATCCCCAGAATCCCCAGCCCACCTTGCCCTGTGGTCTGGGATTCTGGGAGATGAAGTCCAAACGCCTGGAAGGACAGAGTTTGGACATTGCTACCTCACACCACTCCTGCCTAGCTTTAAAGTCACAGGGAAAAAGTTAAAGGGCTTGGGTGCTTTAAATTTGGTAATTACCTATAAAGCCCTAATGGCTTGGGCCCAGGATATCTAAAGAACCGCCTCTCCCCGTACATTCCGCCTCGCCCCCTCAGAACGTCTGGGCAGCAGCTACTGAAGGTGCCTGGGCTAGGTTAGTCTCCACTTCTTCGGAGACGTTTCCATAGCTGCCCCAGCCCTTTGGAATGCGCTGCCCACAGAGCTCCGCTCGTCTACTACCTGGCCCAATTTAGGAAGGACCTTAAAACCTTCCTTATCCAACAGGCATTCCCCGAATAAATATCCTGTGGGCCTCCCTCCTCTTTCGTGGCCAAGAGGCTGGGCTATGGGGCTTTTTACTGTTGGTTTGTTTTTAATGTGTATTTTTTGTGTGATTTTAATTGATTGTATTTAACTTGTTGTAAGCCGCCCTGATCGGAGGAAGGGCGGCATATAAATAAAATTTTATTATTATTATTTATTTATTAAATGCGCAGACAGGCTTTCTGCCGCCGCTGCTAGTGCTGCGCTGCGCAGCTGCGCACCTCTCATGCGGCAAAAGAAAAAATAAAGCCGCGGTTTTGGGCCGCCCGTGAGGAAGCTGCCTCTCTTTTTGCAGCGTCCTCCGAGCGGCGGTTTGGAAACCCGGCTCCAAAACGGACCCAGGTGAGGCGTCTTCCACTGCCCCCCCCATGTGGAAGCCCCAACACCTGAAGCACGGCCCCCGGTGCGGG
>NC_056522.1:108016704-108021629 GCF_019175285.1 Sceloporus undulatus | reverse complement strand
GGCGGGCCGTCTGGAGGCTCCGTATTCAGCTGAATACACCTCCAAGATGTCTTCTCCTGCCCGTCTGTAACCCGCCAGTGTGTTACTTTGATGATGGTGCTTTTGGATGATCTACTTGGACACAAGACGATACACAAGGGGCAAAACAATGAAAATATGTCACCCAGAGCAGTAAATATAAATAAATAAAGCACAACAACAACAACAACAAGTATGCCAGCCAGAGATTTCTGACAAGTTGCCTTGGTAACTAGGTACTGGTTGTAGGATAGGTTTAGTCTTTTGTCTTATGCATCGACAACATAGGTTGCACTAGAGACTGTACAAAGCAGGCAGCAAAATCTACTGAGTAACTACAGTAATTGTGCCCTTCCCTCTAGGACATATATCCCATGTGGCTTGACAGGGCAAGTACAGAGTTTTTTCATGCATTATGTTGTTTCTGGTGCTTCTTTGGCCAAAGGTTGCCATAAGTTGGAAACTACTTGAAGGTATGCAACAACAAAAGAGTGAAGTCTCAGAGTTACAGCTCTTTGGTCTTTTGGCCAAAGAAGCTGTAACTCTGAGACTTCACTCTTTTGTTGTTGCATACCTTCAAGTAGTTTCCAACTTATGGCAACCTTAAGGTGATCCTATCACAGGGTTTTCTTGGCATTATTTGTTCAGAGGGGGTTTGCCTTTGTCTTCCTCTAAGAGAATGTGACTTGCCCAAGGTCACCCTGTGGGTTTCCACGGCCAAGCAGGGATTCAAACCTTGGTCTCCACAGTCATAGTTCAATGCTCAAACCACTACAGCACACTGGCTCTCATGTCATTTCTTACTTTGATTCAAACTACACGTGGACCCACGTATGTGAACTCACAGTTCCCTTTTCCCTTTGTTCATGTTTTTTTGGTTACCACCATTGCTCAGCTGCAACACAAATACATACACCTTTGGGCTGACCCAGAAAGCCAAGGTATCAACTGGAAAAAGGTATAGAGGGACACTGAGGCTTTACAACTATGTCAAGCGGTGCCCTCAGATGTTGCATCCCTCAGTTCAACACATTTTGGATGGCTATATTTGTTCAGAGGCCTCTGTGTAAATAAACTTATTTGAAAGTAATAAAAAGTAATAAAAAGAGTACAAATATATTCAATTAACAAAAATAAGAAGGGCTATTGTCCAGAGAACTTTATAAAATTATGGAGTTTATCACACGCGAGGGCTCCTGTCATGCTCCTGTTGCCCAAATGTCACCAATCTGCAACAGGAGCCCCCTAGTGGGATTGCGCCTGGCACTATTAAAGGGGAATGCTTCCGTTTTTGTCATGGAAGCATTCTCATAATTGTTAGGAAAAGGGGTCCCTTTTTAATAATGATTTGATCCATTATTTAAAAAAGGCCCTTTTCCTAACAATAATGCTGACACTTCCATGACAAAAACAGAAGCGTAGCACCATGAGCAATCCCACCAGGGGGCTCCCGTCGCAGTTTGGTGACGTTTGGGTGACAGGAGCATGATGGGAGCCCTTGCATGTGATAAACTCCATAGTTATTCAGAATTTTCAAACCTATAAAGCCAATGAAGTCATACATAATATTGCAGATTCATAACTGCTCTGAATCTAGTCAGGTTAATTAAATGCCACCCAGCCCATCTAAAGAACCAGCAGCTGGATTGAGAAAGAGGTCCATTCAACTTCTGATGAAAGGAGGATGACATTTCCACCCTCTCCCACCAACATGTGAGACAGTAACAATCTGAAGCAGGATCTTTGTCACCAGTCCTCATTCCATACTCACTCACTGGTGGGAGGAGAGTGGAAGCATCATACTGCTTGTACCCCAATTGGAAAGCAAATAGACCTCCTTCACCCAATCCAGCTGCTGGTGCTTAAGGTGGGATGGGAGTTTCAGGCCAGGATATGTTAGTTATATGTACATAGCTAAGTAGTTGAGGTGATTAAAATTACTCAGCTGTTGGGTAGGTAATATTATTTCCATTCTGAATATAAATAATTTTGCAACTTTTCTTATCAAAAGTGAACAAAATGTTCAAAGTAGAGTAGTCTCAAAAATGGGGAATCACATGCACATCCATCCACATGCACAACAGGCTACCTGAGCCTGAAAATCTGAGTTATCTAAAACACAAAGAAAGTATTCTGACTTGGGAGATATGCGAAGTCACTTCCTTTCCTCAGGACTGTCCAGGTTATGTTGCTTCTCAAAGTCAAAGAGGAAATGAATTGATATTTGTGAATTGATAAGGAGTGCCAACTATAGTGAAAGTGTATGGGCCAACAAACAGTAGGTGCTGTAGGCTATACTGTATTTTAGAGGAAAGAACTGGCAAAATCACCTGTGAGTATTCCTTGTCTAAGAAAACAATATGAAATACATGGGGCCACCATAAGTTGATAGACAACTTGGAATGCATATTTTGCTATATTCTGTGCCATTTTTATGTTAAGAGTTATTACAAAATGTATTACAGTACATTTTGATAGGGATTCTGAAACTGTAAGCCCCCCTTTAGTCAGACTCGTTTGTCAGACTCGTTCCATAAGATGGTTTCATGAGGCAAAACATGTCTCTTTCTTATAAATTATAGCATTTAATCTGTACAAGGATGGTCCAATTTTATTTATTCCCTCCTATTGCTCAGAGGACCACCAGAGGGATCTGAATCCTATACATTTGGCTCAGACAATCAACTTACACAATCAGCCTTTTTAAAATATTATTTAATCCATTATCTTTAATTATGAGTGAATCAGAATATAGTGAGGCTAAGTTTTTTTTTAACAAAATACAAGTCCTGTAGATTTTGAATGAGTGATTATTTTTCTTTTTCACAAGTGCTGAAACTTTTATAGCATATATTTGAAATATTATTCACCCAATAATGGTTAAAATTAGACATGGAACATAATTGCAAGAGCCATTTTTCACAAAATGCCAGAAGTACAAGGTTTTTTTTAAAATGAGTAAAAAACCCTTAACTGTTGTACAACAGCTTTTCTTCTCCATTATATTCCATGAAGTTTTATAGCCCTGGTTAGCCATGTTATATTTTCAGACATGCCACAAAACCCACAGTTTTCAATTACCATAGCTTTTAGACATATAAAGAAGTATATGGTAAAGTAATTAATACAATTGTAATTTTGACATTTTCCTTGTGCTGATTATTTTTCCAGTTTCTTTGAACAGACATATACAAAGTCAACCACTGGTTCTTCTTGCTCAGGATTGTCCACAGAGAGGTGGGCAACTTTGGCAGGCTTGCAGCAAATTCTGCTCCTGGGGCCCTTGAGGAACCATACAGTCTGTACAGTGTGCTAAAAAACCCTGTAAAGCAAAAGCAAACCCCCAACCAAAAGTGGTTGAAAATCTTCTTGTTTTTTTTTTGGGGGGGGGGGAGGGAAACATAGTTTAAAAATTGTTAAACTGTTTTGGGAGAGATAGTGGTATGGCCCATTGAACAGCTGGATCATCATGCCCAGATATCTCTAGAAGGGGCAACTCCAGAAAAGGGCTGTCGGAGTGGTGGTCAAGCATCTCAAAAAAAGCTTTATGAGCTGGCTGGCCACTCCAATAGCCTTATTACACTACACTGCTATAGTGCTATATTCCACTTTAACTGCCATGGCAACATCCTGTGAAATTTTGGTATTTGTAGTTTAGTGAGGCCCAAGAGCAATCTGGCTAAGAATTGTAAATGGGCCTCTCTAAACTGCCAATCCCAGAATTCCATGGGATGTTTTCACGGCAGTTGGAGTGGAATATAGGGCTATAACAGTGTACTGTGATAAGGATTCTAGTCAAGAGTGGCACTCCAACTTGCCATATAAAGCTCTTTCTCCCCTTATATGAGATACTAGGGGTTGAAACATAGCCTTTGGTTATGTGGCTACTTCTAGAGTGGACCAATTGCAGGCTACTCTTTCCTCCTAAAGTCAAGGAACCTTCCAAACTATTCTGCAAGTTATGCAGGATAACCCCCCACCATTTATCTACAGCCCCTTTGTGTAAAACATGTACTGGTGATAAAGAATTGTGTATGAAATTTGGCTACTATGTGTAGACTTTTCACAGGATCCAAAGGAGAACATTGGATCCCATGGGCATATGTTAGTCTCTTTGGACAGGGGTTGTATGTTGAATCTCTATGAAGGGCATGGGGGAGATCTGAGGCAATTTTACATAGGCACACTTTTATGGTCTAAAGATAGAGGAGATTGGGTATCAAAGTAATAACAATAATGTGAAGTGTTCATTTTTTAAAAAAAAATAAGGCCCAAATGATTGTTAAATGGCAAGAAATATTGTTGAATAAATGTTGACTCATAACTCAGATTCAGAGTTGTTTGCTGTATTTCATGAAAGCTGCAAAATATAATCAAAGTCTCTGTCTGCATGGGCTAAATAAAGCATCTTGCCCCTTCCTCTCATTGAAGAGACTGGACAACACATGACCCAAAAGCCAGTTCTGGTGCAAACAGATTGGATGATGGCCAGCTGGCTCAGTTCCAGAACTGGAATATATTCCCTTTAAAATGCATTAAAATAACTTACTATTCATTCTGAATCTCTCTGATATCTGGAGTCCTCCATTCTGATCCTGGGCAGTTATTTGAAACACATCCTACTCTGCTGTTTGACACATGCAGCGCTGCTGCCAGTCACTCACTCTAAGGTCAGAATGAGGCACCCAGACATGGGATTAAGGTTGGATGCCTCTTTCTGACCTCAGAGCAAATTGACTCATTGTGGTGGCAGACTTGCTGGATGGTTCAGTGGGGCAGGTGTGTTATAATCTGCCCGGCATTAGAATGGAGGGCCTTTGAAATGGGAGGGGGGAGTCAGTATAGCATCAAACCCAGGATATTTGGGGCTGTCCCACACCAGTGCAGACAGGACCTAAGTCAACACA
>NC_056522.1:107940224-108016604 GCF_019175285.1 Sceloporus undulatus | reverse complement strand
AATAATAATAATAATAAGCTTTATTTGTATACCGCTTTTCCGTGGACTATCAAAGCGGTTTCCAATATCAGATTAACAATACGTAACACATCATGACTCTACTTCTCTCCCCTCAAGATGGTGGTCGGGAGGAGGGCTCTTCTTCTTGGCAGGCAGAGGCCTGTTGTTTCTTGCCTGCTTCTCTCCCCTCAAGATAGTGGTCGGGAGGAGGGCTCTTCTTCTTGGCAGGCAGAGGCCTGTTGTTTCTTGCCTGCTTCTCTCCCCTCAAGATGGTGGTCGGGAGGAGGGCTCTTCTGTGCTGATGACACCTTGAAGCAGGCTTTTTCACCCATCTGTTCAGATTCTTAGGTCCGATTTAAACGGGTGCTATGAGGCGCCCCATCACATGCGAGGGGCGGTGCTTTCAAATGCTCCTCGCCCCTCACACATGATGGGGGCATCAAAATGGCGGCACCCTATACACATGGGCACCACCATTTTGACGTGATGGACGCCTAGCAGCCGCACGTCTCAGCACGGTTGTGACGCCGCAAGTGCACCATTGGCACCTTGCAGCATCACAATGGCACCACAAAAAGAATCTGCTTTTTGCGGGTTCTTTTTGCTGCATGAGGGAGCCTCGTGGTTTGACTGCTGTGGCTCCCTCACGCAGCAAACTAGGGTGGTGGCAGACCGCCCTTTTGGGTGGTCTTTATCCCGCCTTAGTTAACTGAAGTATGCCTATACTCTATAATATGAAAAAGTTGCCCACACACATGTACATATTGCATACCGAAGAATATTCTTGGCACATACACGTATTTATGGCAGTGGCATGAAGTTTAAATCCTTCTTTGCATAGAGGATCTAAAAACCCTGCTTAGCTTTGGACTGATCTTAGAAGCTAAGCAGGGTCTTCCCTGATTAGTATTTGGATGGAGGACCATCAAAGAATACCAGGTGTTGTAGGCTATATAGTAGGCCCTTGGTATCCACTGGGGGTTGGTTCCAGGACCCCCTAGATACCAAAATCCATGGATATTCAAGTTCCATTAAATACAATAGCATTGTGAAATTGCGTTCCTTATATAAATTGGCAAAATCAGAGTGTGTTTTTGGGAATTTATATATTTTAAAAATATTTTCAAGATATGGATGCATGCTCTTATCCATGAATAAAAAATCCATGGATATGGAGGGCTGACTGTATTTCAAAAGAAGGAATTAGCAAAATCACTTCTGAATATTCCTTGTCTAAGAAAACCCTATGAACTTGATGGGGTCATCATAAGTCAACATATGACTTGAAGACGTGCATATATGCAGACACACACACACACTTTGGACAAAGAGGCTTAGATATGAATTATTTCATTAAGATAATTGGCTTTCTTGAAAGTGTTCAAAAATGTGGGTAACAACACTTGATGCAAAATAAGTAAAAATGCATACAAGATATGACAGAAAGTGAAATAAAAGAGAATCATCAGAAAATGGAACACATTGGTTAATGGAACATTTGTTTAAACAAAATCTATGAACCAGGCAGCAAGAAATATAAAGAAAAATCTCTAATGGAAAGAAATTCCCCAACTGAAGTACAGCTACAGAAAAGGCCCACTGAAGCACTTTCAAATAAGTTTACCTCCATCTGTGTTGGAAGGAAGAAACAGAGAGCAATTTCTCCATCAGATCTTACAGTGTGGGCAGGATGGTATGACAAGATAGGTTCTTGCCATCACCTTGAATAATGCCCAGAAAGGTACTGGGAATTAAAGCCACTGTTCTCATTTGGGCATGCTATGACTGACTTTCTGTGAATACATTTGATACTGTATCCTGGGTCTCAGAGCCTCTTCTGAGGTTGTTCCATATGTAGCAGATTAAAGCACAGCACAGGGTATACAGAGCATCAAACTTTTCACTTGCAACTCCGTGTTACTGCTGGCTCCAAAGGACTTGTTCAGCCTTAAGGTTGCTGCCATGGCTGTCTACTGACTGTGGAAGGGGGAGGTGAAAGTGATCAGATAGCACCCAGTCAGTTGTTAGAAGTCTGGGAGAATATTCCTGACTGGATAATAGCTGCCAAAATGGGCATTGCCTGGTCACCTCCTATTCCCACCCACCACCCACCAAGTTAATGGCTACAGGAGCAACTGAAGAGCTTGACAGCAAGGAATGTTTGGATGTTGCACAAGGAGGTATGGAATCCTTTCTTGCACATTATTTTTTTTTAAAGGCATACAGGTCACTCCAAGTTATCTCTGTGAATGCCAATAATGGATTCCAGCCTTAATTAGCCAAGACATGTGTTGCTAGGGCAAGGTCTGCTCTTCCTCCAAATGGGTGCACAACAGTAGTTGTAGCAGTAGTAGTAGTAGTTATTATTATTATTATCAACATTTATTTATAGAGCGCTGTAAAGTTTGCACAGCTCTTTACATAATAGGGGCCAAATAAAATAAGAAAAAGAATAAAAGCCTGCCAAGTGACGTGCAATCAAAAACAACACCATCACATGATTAAAACATCTCTAAAACAATATTAACTAGTATACAATGAAGACAAAGTAAGCAGCAGTTTAACAACCAGTAATTTGGAATGCCTCCTTGAACAAGTGTGTCTTCAACTCAGCCTTCAAAGTTGTCAGGGAAGTAATAGTCCTTAACTGTGTGGGGAGGAAAATCCAGGCACGAGGAGAAGTACAGGAGAAGGGCGGATTTGAGCAGGGGAGGAGGAGAACCTTGGCTGGGTCAGGAGACTGGCGTCATAAGATCTCAGTCCATGAAAAGTGTGGTAAGCGATGAGCACTAACAAATAAGAGGGACCCAAGCCATGAAGGGCTTTAAAGGTTAGGAGAAGAATTTTATATCAGATTCTGAAAGGAGGAGTGGAGGGATAACAAAAAGGGGTAACACGATCAAAATGGTGGACAAAAAAGATGATCCTGGCCACCAAGCATTGCACAGAGATTAGGGGGCTAAGGTGGGAAATAGGAAAACCCACTAGCAATGAGTTGCAATAATCCAGGTGTGAGATCATCAATGCATGCACCAAAGTCTTTGCCATCAAATCTGAAAGAAATAGTCAAATTCTGATGAGACTATAAATAAAGAATCGGCATGACTTGGCTGTAGCCTGAATCTGTGGAGTGAATGATAATAAAGAGTCGTACAAGAAGCCATGACTACAGGCCTCATTGACAGAATGAATAGAAATGTTATCCACAGTAATTGAAAAAGAACATTGCAAAGATGGCTTGGGTGGGGACAAGTAGCTCACTTTTGGCCATGTTGAGCTTTAGATGCCAGTGAATCATCTATGCAGAGTCAGCAGTAAGACATGATGATAATCACTGCTCAACACCCAGGCAAAGCTCAGAAGTACAGTTGGGTGTCATTGGCGTACACGTGATATTGAAAGCCGTAAGAGCTAATAAGATTTCCCAGGAACAGGGTATAAAGGGAGAACAGTAAAGGGCCCAAGAAAGAACCCTGAGGGACTCCAACAGCTAATGAGACAGGGGCAGAAACCTGGCCTCCTGTAACCACTGCAAAAGATCTGTTTGACAAGTAGGATTTAAACCAACTTAAAACTAGTCCTGCAAAACCCAGGTCTAAACTTGAGCAAAGTAAGCACAAATGAACACAGCAATGCAGCTAGTTAACACAATTGAGGGGTGGGGTGGGGGCTTCCATCTTATTTACAGTATACTGTAAAATGGTATTGTGTGAGGTACCTGACAGTTCTCCCAGGTTAAATCAGAAAGTGGTGAGTCACAACTCAGATATGCTGGAGCAGTCATGAGACTCCACACACCAAAATCTGATGAAAGGAATACTTGTGTTTTCTTAATCTTATAAAAAGCAGTGAAGTGAATCATCTCATGCACACAAGTGAAGTTGGTTAAAAAAACAAGAATCAAAAGATCTGCTCTTCTCCCAGAGAGGTTGGACTATCTGAAGCAGATAAGAGTGCTGAGTATGAGCAGTGCAGAGGTAATGTTACAGCTGTCAACAAGGCAATTAACGCAGACTGAAATGAACACAAACTAAGAGTATGCCCTTGATTTCCAATGGGCTATGGAACAATGGTAGAGGATAATCTCAACTTCAAAAGGTCACACTCCAGAAAGATAAGGACGCAGCAGTCCCTATCATCATTGTTGCTGCTGTGCACCAGGAACAAAATGCTATGAAGGGCCAAGTTGCTCACCTTTTTGTGTTTGCAGCTGTTGTTGCTTCCTTCACCCAGCCAGGCTAGTAAGGACCCTCCCCCTTGTCTTTGCTTCTGCTTCCTCCAGCCAGCCAAGCCAAGCCTTTGTCAGCCATGCCAAGCTACAGTACTTCACATTCACCTCAGAAGCAGCCAGACAAGCTGGAAGTGCTGTACAGTTGACCCTCCACATATGTGGGGGTTAGGGGCACAGACCCCTCACGAAAGGTGTAGTTGGAGGCATCAGGTGCAAAGGAGCCTTGGAGGGGGTGGTGGTGAGCAGCAGAAAGGCCACAAGGGTTGTACGGGGAGCAGTGCCCCTTCTCCCCTGCCTCTGCTGGGCATTGCCCATCGCTGTGGTCCGTTCCCTACCTTGCCTCTTCTCCACACATCCTGGGTACATCCTGGAGGCACACCGGATATGGTGAAGGGAAGAAGCCTGCTTTCTTTTCTCTCTTCTTCCTGCTTTCTTCCCCCCACGGACAAACTTGTGAATAATCAAATCCTGATGGATATTAAATCCACAAACGTAGAAGGTAACTGTACATATTTTGCCTCTTGCTTTAAAACTATGCTCTCACTTCAACTAAGAAAAATAGACCTGGAAATGGAGGGGGAAATGGGAACATTTTAGCACCAGGTGAAAAAGTGGGAAGCCAGGTAAGCAAGCACTGCCTGCCCACTTAAAGCAGGACACTGGCAGGGTGTGCAATTATCCAAGGAAGAATGGACTCTTGGGGGGGTCTGCAAGAGAGTCTGTACAAATGATCTGTTTGGGATGCTAATCATCTGATCTCTTCTTCTCCAGACGATAGTCCTCTATTAATCCCTAGCAGATTTATGGCCTTATGACAGTTTTCATCTCCCTCCCTCACAACTGTTCCATTTCCCCCCACAATTTCTAAATTATGACAACAGTAGTCAAACAATAGGTTTAAATAGCCAAAATGAGACATTGTCCTCTTGTTATGAAAAAGCAATTTAAAACATTCTTTGTTTTGTAAAAGAAATAACCCACTTCTTTATTGCTTATAATAACTCCCCCAGGAGTATAAAATGAATTAGTTTTTAATAATGTTGATGAAAACTACTAATACTCATTTGGTTAGTTACTCATTGTTATGAAATTGTCACACAACTGATTTCATTATATGAAATTTAAGAGGTTTTTATTTAAAAATAAAAAGTTAAAACTCGCTCAAGTACATTGCAGTCAAAGGGCAGTCTTGTGCTGAAAACATGGGTAGTTCGGGAAATGGGTGTGTGCAAAAGACAAGATTTGTAGTAGGCCAAGGATAAAGGGACTGCCCAATGGTTTGGAACCTAATGGGACAGTTCAGATTTGTTTTTGGTTAAATAATGTGTCCCTGCTCCCAAAGCCACATGAATGGATGGGGCCTAATAATATCTTTCATGGGGCCAGGAACATTTGTGGCCTATGTGGATAAATTTGTGTTACATTGCACTCTTCCCACTTTCCTCAGTTTGGATTTCTCTGTCCTATTCACAGTGCTACAAATAAAAATAACAGAATTTTAGGACCGTGTTGCTGTGTATATTGACTCCAGGACCACAAGCTACTTCCAATGTGATAATTAAATAGGGTTGTCTCCTTGGCGGTTATAGACCGCCTTGGGGCGGGGCTGCAAACCGCCCCTGTTACCTGGTTGTATCGGGGCCTGCACAGCTGCCAGAAACCGGCAAGCCGCCTGAGGACCCGATCTGCCGCTTTTTCAGGGCTGGCGGGGAAGCGCAGCAAACACGCCGCCTTCCCCGCAGCCTGAAAAGGGGTGTCCCTGGGGCTTCAAGCCCCAAGGACACCCCGCGGCGGCGGGGAGAAGGAGAAGGGGGCCGCTTGGCCCCTTTCTCCACTGCTTCGCTGGGCGCAGCCGTCTGAAAGCTGCACCCAGCGAAGCAAAGTGCCGCCGTAAACCAGGAAGGAGCTCCGAAATGGAGCTCCTTCATGGTCCGCGGAAAGGGCGCTCTAGGCGCCCTGGCGTGGAGTGAGGACATCACGTCCGCCCCGCCCCGTGTAGAGGCGGCGCGGACGTGATGTCCTCATGACGGCGGCCGTCTTTTTTTACGCGCAGAGTGCGTATTAGGGTTAGGGAGGTGCGGAAGCTTCATGGCGGTTTGTAACCCGCCCTTGTTTCATTTATGGTAATTTAATGATCTTCCGTAGGATCTTTCCTGGTATGGACAATAAGATGACTGTTTGGTAATTGCTTGAGTTCTCTTTCCCCCCTCCTTTTTGAAGATGGGACCAACATTTGCCTTCCTTCAGTCTCTTGGGACCTCTCCTGTTGTCCAAAAATTCTCAAAACTGATTGACAATGGCTCTGACATTACATTTGCAAGTTTCTTTAATATCCTTAGATGCAGTTTATCGGGTGCTAGAGACTTGAATTCATTTAGGGAAGAGAGTGATACTGGGCTGTTGTCCCCTTATTGCAGCATTCATTCTATTTGCACCAAATTCAGCACTGTTTTTCTTTTGGGAGAAGAATGAAGCAAATAAATTCTGCGTTCTCTCTGTCTTATTTTAAAGATATATTGTAAAAACCACATTGTCTTTCATTGGATTAATACCTAATAACACCACCAGTAGGTGAGAACAAAAAAAGGAAGAAGAAAATAAATAAATACAATATATGTACTTTAAAATATACACATATATTATATCTATTTATATTTATCTATACCTGTATATACTTTCTAGTACTGTACATTCCCCCTCTGTTATTTGTGGACTGATTAATCCATAAATCCCTCAGTCATGATTGTACCCCACTGTTTACTTATGTATTCCATAACCTGTTCCCAGCTATGAGCAAATTTCGCTAGATTGCCTTCTTTGATCAAACATATCATTTTTTCTAATTCAACCATCTCTACAAGTTTGACGAGCCAATCTTGAATTGTAGATGTAATTCTTTCTTTCCATTTTTGGACATGTATCATTCTGGCTGTAGCAATCGTATAATATATTATCCTACCTTTTTGTTTATCTGCTCCTTCCCCTATAATGCTTAGCAAATAGATTTCTAGATTCATTTGAAATTTAAATGTTAATATTTCCTCAATTTTCTGATGTATGGAGATCCAACATTTCTTGGCCTTTTTACACATCCATCATTGATGAAATAGGGTTCCTTTTTTTGTCTTACATTTCCAGCATTTGTCATCTAATTGTTTATATATTTTTGATAATTTCTCAGGGGTCAAATACCATCTATAATGCAGCTTGTATACATTTTCTCTTATATTTTGCACTAGAGATATTTTTATTGTTTTTTTTCCAAACTTTTCCCCATTTATCTAATTCCATATTATGGCCAAAGTTCTTTGTCTATTGTATCATATAATCCTTAATACGTTCCTCTTATGTTTCCCATTTTAGCAACACCTTGCAGATCTTTGATAAAACTTTTTGATTTTCCTTAATTAATATTTCTTCCAATTCTGTCAGTTTATCTTTCCAAACTGTAGTTTTTAATCTAAATCTTCAGTTTCTCCCTTAGTTGTCTATATAATAGCCAATGAGTTTAAGGCCCTGTACGGAGTCAGGATGTCACGTCCAGATGACGCATGCCCTTGACAAGGCCACCAGGGCGCCATGATGCTGTGCACTGCTCTAGATGACACATGGCATCATGATGCCCCTCTGGCACTGTGTCCAAATGATGCAGCACCAAAGGGGTGCCATACAGCTGCACTATGGTGCCCTTTGGGGGGGCACAAAAAGGAGCTGCTTTTTGCGGCTCCTTTTTGTGCCCTCCAGAGTCCAGATCAGGGCCACAGTGTGAGTTTGTCCCAATCCGTCTGAAGAAGGGGGGCATGTTTGTACAACCTCTTAATCCCCTTTTCTTTAAGTTCTTCTTGTGATATTACTCTAAAGTTTTCATATTGAAAACTAATTGAATCCCCAAATTTTACCCACTTATTATCCATGAAGTTTTCTCTTTTATAAAATGCTTCATGTGGCGATATCCAAGTTGGAGTGTATGGGGAGCATCTTTTCTTATTTTCTTAAATGCTATTTTATTAACTTGAAAGTCCTAACTTTAATTTTGACCCAGCTATTCTTAAACGGTTTTCCATAGCCTAAGTCATGAACCTCTTAACAGGTATACACATTTTAGATGAATAAGGCTACTCTTTCTCCTTTTCTGTTTTGTCTGTTTCTTTGGAGAATCTTACATCGTTCCATTACTACATTCCAATTGTGAGACCCATCTCACCAGGACTCTGTCTGCATGGGAGAAAAATCCTGTTCCCACTCTAACGTTGGTGCTGCCTGATCTCACAATTCATGGCAACTTCCAGTGAAATATTGCAGGTCTTTCCTGTTAACCCAACTTTGCCTCAGGGTTGGCAGAGGTGCAGAAGGTTCCCAAAGCCTGCTATCACACCAGGGAGTGTGTGTGTGTGTGTGTGTGTGTGTGTGTGTGTGCTCATCTTCCTTTCCCTGCTTATTCATGGTTTTTCCACTTTTTTGCATGGGTATTGTGCCCCTAACCCCCACGAAAGTGGAGGGTTGACTGTACACTGGGAGTTGTAACCCATCCCTTGCCAGAGGTCCTTCTTCATGAAATTGCAAACTATGGTCCAAGAACTCAAATCTTTCTTGATGGTACCATCTGTACAGTCATTTATACACAAACATTAATTCACCATTTAACCATTTATTCAATGGATCTGTTCTGGCTGAAACAAACAACAGAAATCAGAAATCATTGTCTCTTGTTGGTTTCCTTGGTTTAGGTAACACCACCCTGGATCCAAGCACTGGAACAACAATTTATTTATTTATTTAGTCCTTCATTGTTGTGCCCTTAGCACCAAACTATAGAGTTCCTGGATGCATCCACCACAAGTTCTCAGGTGGTGAGCCATGCTTCAGGTTTAGTAAGCAATTCATGTAAGGACCTTTATGACCATCATTTTACTACTTGTGGATGTTCACCACTGCTCCCCCTTCTGCTCCTTAAACTTAACTGTATCTATAACCTGCGACATAGCAGGTGCCCTTAACTCAACTAGACTAAATGTAATATAACCCCTGAAAATTCTACAGTAAATAGCTATTAGGAAATTTAACTCCCACTCCTAAAATTTTCTCCCCTATCTTTGTGCTCCCAGAAAAAAGTTCGCTAATCCAATGCAGTCGGCCCTCCTTATCCACAGATTCTTTATCCACGGATTCAAGCAAATATTATATATAAATTCATATATATATATATATATATATATATATATATATATATATATATAATCTCCCCCCCCCCCATAGAAAGGCTTGATTTTGACATTTCAGGTAAGCGACACCATTTTACTACACCATTGTATTTAATGGAACTTGAACATCCACAGATTTTGTTATCCACAGAGGGTCCTGCAAACAAACCCTAGAAGATACCAAGGGCCCATTTTATTACCTCAATGTCATATGAGAGGGTGGACAGTCACAGTCATCCAAAAATGGGAAAAGAAGAAGGTGTGACTCTTTAAAAATGCTTGCAAATTAACTATGAGACCTAATGACCTTATGTAGGCAGACCCATAAGTTTCTACTCCCCTTAAAACCCGCCCCCACAATACATCTGAATTACGAATCCTGTCATTCCAAATTACTGTCCAATTTAGCAGGGGTTGATGGCCTTGCCAACTCAGTTAGGGCGATGACTTTCTTGATTTAATTAATCCACCTGTAATGTTGTTTTCTGCTATATCTGTATTGCAGAATTGCATAGTATTGCACCATGGCAGTTAAAGCAGTGTCAAACTGCATTATTTCTGCAGTGCAGATGTATCCTGAGTATTTTCCTACTACCTTCCACTTTGCCAAGCATTATTGTCTTTTCCAGTGAGGTGCTGTCTCGTGATGTGTCTGAAGTACAATAGCCTGTTTAATCATTTTGGCTTCTAGGGAACATTCCAACCTGATTTGCAACAGGACTCATTTATTTGTCTTTTTGGTAGTCCGTGGTATTTGTAGTCATCTCCTCCAGTATAACATTTCAAATAAGGTGATTCTCTTCCTGTCAGCCTTCTTCATGGTCCAGTTTTCACAACCATATCTAGGAATTTTTCCCTACACCTGCCTTAAAGCGTGTAGGCAAAAACTCACATTTGTATTCTGTGATACATAGAGTATGTATTTTCCCTGGAAGAAGATTAACCATCCATTATGAAGCCAAGCCCTCCCTCCAGTCCATCTGCCTTGGTCCAGGCCTTGGAGGTAGAGAGGAACTGCTGGACCTCTTACCCTTTCCCTCCACCACTCCCTTCTCCTTCTGTGTCATGTCTTTTTAGATTGTAAGCCCGAGGGCAGGGATCCATCTAACTAAAAAGATTGCATGTACAGCGCGGTGTAAATTGACGTGCTTTATAAATACCGGCTTAATAATATAATACTAATAATAATAACTAACTAATATAACAAATTCTATTATCGCAGTGGGAAAATTATGAATGCTATGGGAACATCTGCCTGACGGGATGCGTCTTCACACTCCGTTTTGAAGCTAGGTTAAGAAAGTGATCGGCTCATTGTTTGGGGGGGGAAAGAAGGATCCAGGAGTGTGGCATGGCCAGCGAGAGTGAAAATAGGGTTCGTTGAAATCCGAGATGGGGCGCGGAAATCCTTGGGCTACCCGAACGGACAGAGGGCCCTAAGGAGGGCCAGTCCATGGAGGCTTTAATGTTCAACAGCAGGAGCTTATACTGACTGTGGAAAGGGAGGGGAGTCAGTGAAGGGATGCCAACACAGGAGAGATCTGGTCACAGAACGGGTGGGGGATGTTTACTGCGTGCTGCAGAAATTAAAGGAGGAGTGAGAAAGAGGAAGCCCAGCCAGCGAGGACGTTACAGTAATCAGTCGTGAGACCACTCGGGCATGGACAGGATCTTGGCAATAGAGGTCGGGAAAGGAAAGATATGGTCGGATTTTGGCAAATTGTATAAAAGAATCTACACGCCTTGGCTGTGGTCTGGATATGCAGGGATTAACACGACAACGAAGAATCAGCGATAAACCAGACTGTGGGCTTGCTGAAACTGGTTGATAGAATGTTGCCACCAGAGACAGACAAGGAGGTTGAAGGTGGGTTTAGGAGGAAAGACAAGAGTTCCGTCTGGCATGTTAGTTTCAATGCCGATGGCGCATCCACTGCGAGAAGATGTGAGGCAAGCCGAGACTTGCTGCTTTCAAGCCTTATGAGAAAGGTTCAGGGGTGGAAAGATACAAACTGGGTGTCATTGGCATACAGTGGTAGGAAAAACAAAATTGCTGATTTGAGTTTACCTAAGGACCGTGTATAGACAGGAAAATAGAAGGGGACCCAAAAATAGCCCTGGGGAACTCCAACAGATAAAGAAAACGGAGATGACGTCTGACCGCTTGCAACCACTGCAAAAGATCTGCCAGCCCAATAGATCCTAAACCAGTCGAGAACATATGTCTGAGAACCCCAAGGTCAGAAAAGTATATAGCTTAGACGGCTGTGTGTCAACGGTTGTATTTTGTCAAAGCTGCAAACAAAATCAAGAAGGATGAGAAACAGAGTAAAGGCCATTCAGCCTTGGGCCCGTAAAAGTATTCGAGATTCTTCGTCGCTGAGCGCTGTCTCTGTGGAATTGCCTTGGCCCATTCTTAGGACTCTTAGACATATGTGTCATTTTTAAAACAGCACCACTCCCAAAGTTGCCTGACGCTCCTTCATTTGGCTTGTTGTTGAAGGCCCTGGTTACTAAAAAAAAAAATGGACCACGATCAAATTTTCATTGAGTCACCAGAATTACAGAGTGGAAGGGGCCCTATTGGTCATCAATCCAGCCCTTGCTCAGGGTTTTCTGCAGCTAGAGCCATCTACAGCAAGGAGCTGTCCATCCTCTTTTGAAAGATGTTCAGAGAAGGAGACCCCCATCATCCCTCTAGGAAATTCATATCCATTGCTGATTGATCTTAAGATGTTCCCTCTAATGTTCATCAAAAATCGACCCTCCTTTAAATTAAAAATGATTAAGGCTAGTTATAGGCTTGAGGCAGTGAGAACAAGTCCTCCCTTAATCCACCATCTATGAGGGGGAAAACAGTCTGCTAAGCTCCACGCCTGCTGGGGAAGCAGACCAGCCCTCTATTCGCGCCACCATCTTGAGGGAGAGGAGAGAGGACAGGTCGTCAACTGGCCTGCCTGGAAGCAAGCCAGCCCTCCCTCAGCACCCATTTGAGGGAGAGAGAGGCAGGCTAGCTCCAACAGGTGTAGCCTAAAGAAAAGAGCCCATCCCAAATCCGGGTCCATGCATGGCCTTGAGTCCCAAGGCCTCAGAGGGAGGAGAAACGGCAATGCTGGACCTGATCCCCTCCCTCCCTCACCATTCCCTTTTCCTTTGTGTCGTGTCTTATAGATGTTGTAAGCCTGCAGGTGGAAC
Organism: Sceloporus undulatus; assembly: GCF_019175285.1. Taxonomy (NCBI): domain Eukaryota; kingdom Metazoa; phylum Chordata; class Lepidosauria; order Squamata; family Phrynosomatidae; genus Sceloporus; species Sceloporus undulatus. Next base: position 108,003,977 of record NC_056522.1, on the reverse strand, counting down.
CGTCTATTCTCCCCCCTGCTGTAAACCGCTCGGTTTCACCAATTGTTTGGGCAGTATATAAATACATCTATTATATTATTATTATTTATTATTATTATTATGTCTGCACCCACCTCTCTGACAGCCCTTGACCTATTATTTTTCTTTCTTTCTTTCTTTTCTTTTTTATTTCATTAAAATCTTTATTAATACTTCCAAAAACAATATGCAATTGAAAAACATTCTTTACATCATACAAATATCCTATACACCCCCTCCTTGCCTTCCTAGATATCATGAAAACTCTGCCGTGTTTTAACTCCAAATTAACTTTAATCAACTTTAACGCACCCATACATTCTCACGATAGGATCAAAAAAAGGAACACCCTTATTAGACGAAAGTTATTTTTAACACTCATAATAAATACATCCAATATACGGACATTATAATACCAAACTTAAACCAATAACAATTTCCATTCTTCGTTTACTTCACTGTTTTTTTCTAACCTTTCATCTTTCTCCTCTTCTCCGTTAAATAATTGACATGGGAAAGCATTCCCTATAAGAAGTCATCGACGTCTTTTTCTCCAACAGCGTTGAGATTTTGTCACATTTCATATATTTTCTGCTATTTTCCATTTCCAGTCTCCAAGGTGGGCATTTCCTCTGATTTCCATCTTCCAGAGCAATTCACTAATTGCCGCCACCGAAAGATAGAGCAACGTTTTCTCTTCCCTTCCCAGAGTGCTCCCCTTGCAATTGTTGCCATATCAAGAAGGTCGTAAACCTTTAAGCCTTGACATATTTAAAGAGTCTATCATCTCATCCTCCGTCTTTCTTCACACGATGAAACATGCCAAGTTCAGCCTCTTTCATATATTTTATTCTCAAATACTCTTATCTTCTTTGTGCTTTTGCTAATGAAATTGCACCCACCTGTCCATATCATTCTTATAAGGATTGCCACCCAGGAAAATTGATGCAGTACTTCAGATGAGGCCTGGACCGCAAAGATTTTAGGGGACGATTACTTCCCCCAACCTGGAAATTATGCTTTGTCATGAGGCTAAGACAGCATTTGCCATTCTTTGCAACAACATATTAACTGGCTCATGTTCAGCTTTATGATTCAAAAACAATCCCAAGGTATTTTTCACATGTATAATACTTCTAAGCACTGGGCTTTGTCCTTTTGGCCTAAATGTATGTAGAATTTTGCATTGCATTTGAATTTGTTGAACTTTATTTTATTAATCATCTAGTTTATTCAAGGTCTTTTGGAATTCTGTTTCTATCTTACAATGTGTTAGCTATGCCTTCCAGGCCTTGCCTGCACTGTCCAAGCTACTCTAGGGGCCGTTTAGAATATCTGGCTCACCGCTGTCCTGAGCTGACCCAATTACCTGGTTCATCCCTGCACATGCTATTGTGGCTGTCCACACAGGTGTCCCACTAGTAGTCTGGTATGTCCCCACTGCCTGTGGGTCACTCAACTTTGAGGTCAGATGGGTTACCCCGTGATGGTCACATGGCTGAGTGCCCATGTCTGGCTTAGCACAAGTGACTTGCAAAGTGGTGGCCGCAAGAAAGTCCCTTGCAAGGGACGCACCACATGCCGGACAAGAGTGCTCCCGATCTTCCCAGACTATTTTTCTAAGGTATATATTTTTATTTTTCGATTACTTTAAGGGTTGTGGTCTAGCCTGGTTCTGGTGCAGTCTGTGCTTGGATTGGCACTTGGCCTGTTGCCCCAGAAGAAAGGTTTGGACATGCATTACCCAAAAAGATGATGCCCAGAAGCGGTGGCTGGAATGGGCCTTGGTTCCATGCAAGCCAAAGCCCCAGTTTGTATCCCCTACCGCTTTGATCAGGATTCCTCTATTCCTCATACACTGATAAAAATATTCGACAAGTGCTGCCCAAGAACAGAACCCGTGGCCCTCCAATGACACGACTCTCTCCCCATCCGATAGGCTGTGCTTGGGGTGTGTCTGAGCAAACACAGCATCTTGTGTAGGAAAATTATAAAAAGCCCTCTAGTAAGTAGCCTTGTACTGACGCCTTGTTTCTGAAATCGCACCCTGTTCTTCTGCAACTCTAGACCGTTGAAACAATGACAAAAACCTCTTTATCATAAAATCATGCTGGCCAGAGCTTCATTCGTTCATTAAGAAATTCATTACCAAAATATCCAAAATCTACAATATCCTTTATTCAAACAACCAACATGCCCAAACTAGATGGCGCAGCTCCGGCTCCACTGGCTCCTCATCAAGCAAGGTTTAAACCATACAGGCGGGAAATAAAAACGATGTTCGTCATCGGGCCTCTGCCATTAAAAATGGTAGCCCGTCACCATTTGACTGGTCATCTTCACAATCTATGTACTCATGAGTTTAGCAACATATGTGGGTGTGAAAGTCCCCCCTTGTCCCCTCACTTATTGGGCAGCGCCCCTGTGAGTGGGTTTGTTCTTCGTCAACGGGAATCAGCCACTAATGTTTCCACCCCCAGCCTGCAAGCTTAGTTCCAGTACAAAAGGAATTGTAACAGGACCTTTCTTCTAAAATTTGCACCAGGACGTCCTGTTTGACGCACGCTAATGCGGTCAGCTGCTTCCTCCTCAACAGAGGAACCATACCCTGTTGCTCATTGCTGTTGCGGGGCACTACCTAGCCTAAAAACAAGGGGTTATGCATCATACCTGTTAGTGCCTTCCAACTATTTGTTTAAATCAATGAGTATACATTGTGTCATATGGTCTATTTTCCACTTCTCCCTGTTTGCGCTCCTTTCTTTTCCTCTCTCGAAGCATTCAACCGTCCATACCAAAAGTCAGAACAAACAACAACAAAAAAACACACCAATTAATTTTCTCCCTTCCAACCTTACCATTAACTTCCTGCGTGCAAGTCCAAGCACAGAAACTTTACCATGAGAATTTGTAATAAACTCCCTAGCACCACCATTAACTTGTGGCAGGCGTGACCCAAGAAAGGGGTGTCCCCGCCTTGGGGTGCCTTTCGTCTATCCCCAAAGATAACACCTTCCCAAAACACAGCTGTATGCACTATTTCTGCTGCGAAGGAACTGACAAGGGAGCATCTGTTTCCTCTACCTGGAGGACAAATAAGTAAGACTGGAAAACAATTATTTCGTTTTCTGACCTCCTAAAGCCACCAGGATGTCACCTACCTTCTGAAAAGTACATCGTACTTTCCTATGCCCCTTGTTTCGTTACCTGTAAAAAGTGCCCTTTTGCTGACGCAAGAACAAAACGAGCAGTTACTTCCTACTGCTAACGCACTGAATTCAATGCAACTCTGTATCTGGAAACATGGGAGTTTGCAAAGGCAGACGTTCGCCTTGCATAGCCGGCCCTTATATGAATCATCGACGTGCGAAAAAACCACCAGGGCCATCCCAGCCTCCACTCTTGCTAAAGCACTCCGACCGATGGCCATCCTAGCCATCATAAAACCCTCCCAAAGAAGGAGAGTCCCCATACTCAGGCAGTGTATTCCACGTCAAACCGCTCTTCTATCCAGTTCTTCCTAATGTGAGTGGAATCTCTTTCTGTACATTGGCCCTCTGTTTGCGTGGGGGGGTCCATGGGCACGCACGCCATTGCAGTTAATGGAGTCACCCCCCACACATAATCAAGGTGAATCCATGATTATATCCTTGTCTCTGGAGCAGCAGAACACAACAGCTTGCTCCATTCTCAGTATGAGCTGTGAGAGGCGCGTGAAAATATTGCTCAAAAGTAGAGATCGGAGGTAAATCAGGGGTTAATAAATTACCACCCAGTGTTACATGTACCATGTGAGTGACAAACCTTTCTATTGTGGCAGGTGTTGGGACTTTTGTATCCCACCGCTGCCACCAAAATGTGTGAGGGCCCACCAACGATTCCTAAAGTATAGAGCTCGCTATTTTTACATCACCCGAGCCAAGTGATATTTGAAATTAAATAAAGGTTTATTGAAATACCGACTAGAATAAATGTAACATTTGTCAAAGCTTACAATATATAAATAACTACGTAACTGGTGTTGTCGAATCCCCTTTTGTATACAAGCCCACAGGCTATTAATAATAATAATAATAGGATTTTTTATATGCCCCAATCACTGGGAATCTGGTGGCTTACAACAGGGGATAATAGACAGTTTCCTGCCCTCAGGCTTACCAATCTAAAAAGACATGACACAAAAGGAGAAGGAATGGTGGTGGTGGGGGGGGGGGGGGGGGTGGGGGGCGGAAGTCCCGCATTCTTCTTCCCTCTGAGGCCTGGACCAAGGCAAAGGACTGGGGGAGGGCTCTTTTTCTTAATTGAGCGGCCCGATGGCATTGGGCCTTCCTTTCACTCCTCCCAGGCCAGAGATGAGAGTTGGAAGGAGGGAGGGGAGGGCTCTTCCTCTTCAGGCCTGATGCATTGGGCCTGTCCTTTCACTCCCTCTAGAACAAAAGATTATTAACAACAATAAAGGTACACAACACAACCCTCTTTCTCTAGGTCTGTTTGCGACCCAATCCTTCCTTCGGACTCAACGAGAATCCCAATTCCAAGTCCCCTCAGGACTGCTAACAACCAAGCCCTCAGAATGGTTTGGCTACGAACCTTTCCCCCAGATTCTAAGTCCCAACTGAACTGTCTCCACTGTCAGCCCACAGCGGGTTTTTTCCTCTTCCAGCCAGCACCTGATTGGCTGAGCTCTAGCCGCCTTCTCATTGGTCAGGTTGAGGTCTATTCACCACAGTGACCTCCACTGCCACTGCAATCACCCCATTCTGGGACCCTGGAGGACCGAGTCCTAGACATGCAAATGCATGCCCAGTTTGCCCTCTAATGAAATTTTCCTCACTTCTGCACACTTCTTCTTCTTCTTTTTTTCCTTTTGGCTAAAAAAAAGCTTTTGAAAAAAAAACTAAAATGCTGATTGGTTGTTACCTATTTCTACAAAAGGAGATGTCTCAAAATGCTCAAAGAGGGTTATTGTTGTTTTGTTTTGTTTTTTAAAAGCCACTACATTTCTTCCTATTGGGGCTATTTCCCTCAGAGCTTTTACAATCAAGCTTCAGAATTTTCTGGACCAGGAACTCTCAGATCATTTTACTGGACAAATGAAAACCACTTATCCAGTAATAGTTCCTGTTTAAGAAATATCTGAATTTTGGCCCTGTTCAGCAGTTACAACTCATAACTGCTAGAGAATCACATTTGTAGTCATAGACATGACCATCAAACCTATCTTTGGAGCCGTAGTGCACCAGCTGACAGGGCTCTGAAACACTGGAGAATAACATCTCCTCTCAGTTGCAGAAGTATTTGCAGTGGGAACCTAAGGGGTCTCTCAGCTTCCTCAGAAATCCTTCAGTTAGTGCATTGCCAGCGTAAAGCTAGGCTTTGGTCAGTCATGTTTGGTCATCTATTTCTCAGCACCTGAATCCCCAACCACTTAGAGGCTCAATTGAGGCACTGCTAAATTGACGCTGTAGATGGGTAGTGCGGTTGTGTGCCTGTCTCATCATATGTAACTACGATGGTGGAGCTCTGTAGTTACACTGATACACTAGAACCCAGCCTTTGATTCTCAATAGACCTGAAAACGGTCATGAGTACACATCAGCCCAAATATGTTGGACATTTTTACTAGTAAAACAGCTATCTTTTGACAGCTGAGACCTGTTTTCAGTTTCTTCTGTGGTTCCATTGGTTTTTCCCAGTTGCAGGGTGACCAGACATCCTCCTTTCCCAGGACCGTTCTGCATGTCAACCTCCTGTCCAGAAAGAATTTTAAAGTGTTCTCCATTTTCAGCAGCACAGAAACACAAATTCTATTTATCTTACTGTTTTTAGCTTTTATTTGTGGTCCTACATTGTCTTGAATGCTCTACATTTTCTGGTACCTACCTCCTTGTGTGGGACATCTGGTACTCTGCTGCTTTTATTTCATTCAAGGGCTTTTTCTTTCTCCCCTGACGGACGCAGGAATACATCTAGAGGTCAAATTTACACACTATTGCCTTGTGCATTTGATTTATACTTTCAGCTCCCTGGTGTGGCGGATTGATATTTTTTCTCCAATAGTCAGGGATCTGTCCCCATTGTGCCATATTATCACTGTATTCACAGTGTTTCCTGTTGCAGGCTACCAACATTCTGTGAACACAAATGTGGAATTTATCGCATCGCCTGTGGTGCCCGACTTACCTCTTCCAAATTGATCCAAATTTGGAAGTTACACTGATTTTACTGCAGGGACATTTCCCTCACATTCCTTCCCATTGCCTCCAGTGTTGAAGTTCAGGTCCCTAAGTCGCTTTGGCGACCATTTTTCTCCAATTCTGAAGCCTCTGATTTGGAAAAAAAAGGCTGCTGAAGTGACTTACGGGGCCCCAATTCAAACACTGAAGGCATGGGAGCCATTTTGAGGGGAAGGTCCATGCTATAAAATCAGCATAACCTCCGAATTTGGCTCAAATTCGGAAGAGGTGAGTCAGGCACCGGAGGCGGTTCGATGGTCCTTTGACTAGCATTGTACTAGATAGATTGAATGTAGCTTTCTCAAGCAGACCTAAATTGCCATCTCTCACTAAGAAGTATTTCTGTGCTTTCAAACAAGACCCGGCTGATATGGTTTCTTCAGGTTCATTTCTGAACTGACAAATCTATAACCCTTTGGCCTTAACCCGGATTTAAGAAGAGACATGAATTCTAGGTACGTCACTACTTGCAAACAGAGATTTGAAAGTACTCTGCTGTGTACACAACTCGTCTAAGCAACAGAGAGAGCTTTAGCAATTTCTTCTTCTTTGCCATTTGAACATATGCATTATAAAATAGTTCTATGATTTTGCAAAAGCAATAAATGCACATATGCCCTGCTCTGCCCTCCACTGTATAGACCATGTTCTGCACAGTAATCTAGGGATATTCTAGTTATAAGGTACAGTATATCAGAAGAGTGGGCAACTTCTAAAGTCCAAGAATCAAATGCATCTCCCCAGACCCTGTTAAAAATCACCCCGATTACCATGGCCACCAACCTGACCCGCATCACACTCTTGTGGCATGAAAGACTTGTTTCTCAAGCAGATAGGATCCCCCTAAGCCTTCTGGGATGTTATTAATCTGAGGAACAGGCTCACACAGGCTGTTCATCTTGTTTTGAATAAACCGAATGGGGCCGAGTTAGGTTTTTTGCTGTCCCACCACATTCAGCAAATGGGAAATATGGGAGCCGTTGTGGGGCCACACAAATTGATGGGGAGCATTGTGACCGTGGACCCTTTGTTGCCTGCCCCTGGTATATGTTTCTACAAGTGTGATTCACCACCTTCATTTTGCTGAATCCTAATGAAATGGAAAGCGAGAGTTTAAATGTATACAATGTGCATTCACTTAGGTTCTGTGTTCAAGGTAGATCCTCACTTCAAGTGTAGGTGATGAGGGATGGATCAAAAACATAAATTACAAACAAGATGATTCAGATTTTGGACAATAAGCAGTGCTTGTGAATTTAGATCTGTGGCCCAAACCACTGGCTGTAGCTATTGCATTTGGGGCATTTCAAGCATTTTCTGTAGCAACCGTAAACACATTATGTGCTACTTTTTTGTAGGTCAGCCAATGTTTTCTGCAGTTCTAAGTAAGGGAGGAGTGTATTGGCAAGCAGAAAATGTCTTGATCAATATGGACTACTTGTGTCATAAATGCTTACTCCTGAATTCTGCCTCTGCAGGGAATAATTTAGTGCCTTGAGGCAATCAGATCCTGTGCAGCTGTCTAAAGATCCAGAGATATTTAGAATGTACTTCTAAGATGTTGTGATTAGCAGCACAGCCTAAATGGTATTAATCAGGTGTCTCTGTTTCACCAAATATTTTGTCTTGAGAAATCTGATAAGCATAGGTAATATGCTGTGTCTCCAACCAAAGATGCATCTCCAACAGTAACCTAATAGAAGAATTAAACCATCCAACTAATTTTCTGAAGCAATCTGTGATGAAACACTAGTCCCGCCTTATAGAATTTGTTTTATTTAACATTTGGAGTAATGTTTATCCTTTCTCCATTTGCTCTTAATTTATTGGTGCAAATGAGATGCAAAACAAATTCTCCATTTTATGCTGTAATGCCAACCGCTGCAAAATATTATAACATGCCTGAGATCAAAAAGTGGGCCAAGGACTCTCCGAAATTAAAGCCAGATTTCTGAGCACACTTCCATTGTTTCAAGGAAGAAATGATGTCTAAATTGATGACTTGCTATTTTGTTAAGAACAGTTGGTATGTTGCTATGAATTAGACACCAGCCTGAAACTCACGGAGGAGGTGGATGAGACTCCTTGCAGCAGAAAAGAATCCAAATATGAAGAATTTAATTGCTGATTATGACTGCCGAAAAATAAAAAATCACCGCTTTCATGGAGTTGAAACAGAGCCAGGGCAATTGCCTTCATCTTCAAGAACTCGTTTCAGGCAATTGCAGTTAATTCTCTCTTAAAATGTCCAGCTAGGCAACTAATTTTGCCAGATCAAGAACACACTGACTTGGACCACACAACTGGAATAAAGTTGACATTGGCAATCCAGACTGCAAACCACAGGACTACACACACTAAATGCAGAATTCTGCACATCTATTAAGAAACTTTAAACATATTAAAATTAAGTGATGACTAGTACCAAAACCATTTGACCTATCTTTTAGCAAAGGACAGGATTAACCACTTCCAAAGGGCTAGTATATTTCCAAAGGCTGTGTGTGCACTTTTGTGAAAACAAACAGAGACACTTGTGGCTGTTTTGATTTTCCCTGGAAGCCAATGACAGGCATTAAAATTTCTGATTTAAATTGGATTTGAATCTGAACCAGGTCCAAATCAGTCTGCACCAAACTGGCTCCCAGTCTGAAAAATGGAATTAAGCCCTGATCCAAAGCAGGAGGGAAACAGTTTGTACACACAGTGTAAAATGGTTTGCTCATGAATGCGTTTCTGTAAATAAACTTTTCTGTCAGGGCCTCATCATTATCTGCTGAATGTGCAAACTGTTGAAAACTGGACACCTCCAGCCCACTCTTTTGGGGCGGTTTTTCGAGCCCCTTTGTGTGGCACCACAGCACCTTAATCGTATAGTGTGAAAGGCCTTCAGAGACACAGGCGGATACAAACCGCCACTTTTCGGCGCTCCCCCGCCGCGCCATTTCGCTCCGCGCGGGAGCCGCAGCGCACAAAACCGTGCGAATCCCGCGGGAGCAAAAAAGAAGCTCCATTTCGCGCTTCTTTTGTGGCGCCTCTATGACGTCGCGAGGTGCCGCAGGCGCATTCGCGACGTCATAGGTGCCGCGACACTCTGGACGCTTTGCGTCCAGTACGTAAAGATGGTGGCCCATGTGGAAGGGGCGCCGCCATCTTGTACGTATGTATCGTACTAGGGTTAGGGGGGTGCGGAAGCACCGCTCTCTCCTAACCCTAGTACGTATACAATACGTACTATATGGCGGCGTGTATCCCGCCACACTCCCTGAATATACTGGATGCATTTGGAAGTCAGTGACATCAATGTTGTTTCTCTCCCCTTAATTTTTACCCAGGTGCTCTCAACCTTTCTAGGATTTAAGTCATAGATGTCTTCACAGTGTAAACATCCTGACCATATGCTACTCCTCCTCCTTGCTTGTTTGGCCAATTTCTCTGAAATATGTTATACTCCTCTATACTATATTCTATTCATGGACTCTTCCCACCGGCTTCCACTGCTTCATATTTGTTTTGCTGTTTTAAGAGTTCAACATATTTCCCATGCTCTGTGCATTAGCATAGAGACATCTAAGACCAAGGGCCATTCCCCCTAACTGCTTATTTAAGGGTTCCCCCCCCCCCACCAATGCTGGGTACTAGTACTATTTCCCAGGTCCCTTTATAACATTTTGGCTATTATCTCCAGCACTTGATGAACTCCTGTGTTCAAGAATACCATCTCCCCAAAATACTGTCTGACCAAAAATAACATTCCCTTAGAGGCATAAAGTTCAATATAGATCAAGAAAATGATAAAAATGCTTCTGTACAACCTTCCACCCAAGCCACCTTATTACTCAATCCATTTTTACTTTTGATTCCATTGTAGGAATTGTGACATTTCTCCAATGATTTTATAATATACAATTCTATGCCTTTAGTTTGCCAACCATACATTTTGATTCTGTGGTTTGGTGTTGGAAAAGAATCGAACACACCCTGCCAATTAAACACTACAGTCTTTAAGTTAACCATGCCCTTCTTTCTTTCATGTTTCTTTATCAGAATTTCTGAGACTTGATTCTAATCATGGTAACTGGAAATGACTGTTTTCCATCAAAAATGTTGCTAAATTATATCTAATAAAAATGAAAAATAAAAATGGAAAAAATATAGAGAAAGCGGGAGGGAAATGATTTTGTAGCTGATTTCTTTTTATCTATAGCAAATGGAAGGGAAAGAATGTGGTGAAACAAGTAACATATAGAGATAGATATCAGGAAATACCATCTTTAATAATGTGGGGAACACATAAACCTTTCTTTGTAAGCATATGATTATCTTACTACTGTGTCAAAGGAGAGCTTTGTGTGTTTAACAGAGACCTAAGATCAACCTACTTGCTATCTTTCCATGTGTCTTCCCACCACTTACTCTTAAAGCCAAAACATTTATACTTAAACAAGCATTCCTAAAGCAGGATATTGAGGTCATAAGATTAGGAAGAGATCAAAAAGACTTTATATATATTAAAGAAATGAAATTCTCACCATCAGTGAGTCAAACTGCCTTGAGACACCCTGTGCCCTTAACTCCACCATGAAAGAATAATGAGGAAAAACAGACTAACCCTGGAAATGTTTTCATTTTCTCAGTGGGGAATCTATCCAAGCTAAATTGACTATTTCACATTAGAACAAATTGGGTTGCTGAGGACCTGGTGAAATGAATTGAGGATTTGTTTTTGGCAAACAAGAAATTAAACACTGGGTGGCCTACTTTGATTTAATGAGCAAAAATCTTGAGTTAAATCTGCCGTAAGTCCTACTAGAGAGAGCAGTGCTACCCCAAGTGCTGGTCTATGAGCCAGTGCTGGTCCTGAAGTCATTGGCTAAATAACCTAACAAAAGATTTGTACCAACAAAATGTCCAGACTATGGTGTTATGCTGAAACTGAAAGGAGATTACTCCAGAATGGCATGCAGTTCTTGTGAATCAGGATATAAATCTTTTCACCAAACAATATTTTATGTTACACATGGTAGTACTGAATTTGGTCTTCCTCCCTCTTTCTCCTCCTCCTTCTCTACATTACAACACATCCTATATCACATTCATAAATATGTTAAATGTAACTACGAATGGCATGAATAATTGATCCCCAAATCCCACCTAAAACCCCAGGGAACCATACAGTAAATGGAGCTAGGTAGTGTGGTTGAGTGGGGTGTTTCAGAATGATGCAGCCAGCCCCACCACTCATCCTTGAGCCAAAATGTGGCCGGGGGGGGGGGGGGACAGTCTTGCTTCCACTTGTTGTACTGTGACTTGGAGGTGGGATGGGGCTGGCAATGTCATCCTGAACCAGCCATCTCAGCTGTGTCACAGATTGCTGATACATGGTGTGGCTTTCTGAAGTTTAAGGTGAGATGTGAGAGGGGACATTTATGATTCTGGCAAGAGTGTAATAATCATGAATGCACAGCATAGGAGAATATAGAGCAATTATGGATCTGTAATACTAGGTTACGAATCCAGAGCTGCAGTGCAGGATGCAATCCAATATTTATATTGCACATTTACCGAAAAACCACCTTTTCCCAAGCATTTTCCATGTAGTGATAAACACTTCCTGATGAGACCAGGAAAAAACTAACAGTAATGGCAGAAGCCTAAACTTAATCCTAATCCCTTAAACAGTGTTTATCTTCTAAGACTTCCCAAAGTCTTTTTCCAATGGTTATACAAGGGGATGGTACTAGGCATGCTTTTCTTAATGTACTAGATTTCAAAGACACCCATGTTCATGAACAGATCAATTTAGTATAATCTCACATAAAATTCTATCATGAATTTAAGTTGGGATCATGATGACAAATAAATCAAATAATAGATATAGACTTTTGGTTAACCTTGCTCAGGATTGGCCCTTTCATTGTGTACAGTATAGTTATATGTGGTATTTAGAATTCTCTGCCAGAGAGTTCTAGCACCTCACCAAAACACAAATCCCAGAATTTGATAGAATGCAGCCATGGTAGCTGAAGTGGAATCAGAGTGCTATATTAGTGCATTGTGAAAGGAGTCGTGGTAGCAATAGCAAGTACATTTCTATGTCACTTATCAGCACTCTCTAAGCAGTTTACAATGTGTAAGTCAATTGTCCCCAACAAGCTTGGTACTCTTTTTACCAACCTACGAAAGAATGGAAGGCTGAGTCAACCTTGAAGCCCTGCCTGGGATCAAAGTCACAACCTTGTGGCTACAATACTGGCATTTAACCACTGCGCCACCAGATTGCACCGGTATAGTTTTCAATTCATTTGAAATCAGGATAGTGGTAATATTCCTGTTATGTTAATCTCACAAATAATTTGGAATATAAAAATATCCATGAACGCGTGTGTGAAAATCTGTGTATATCCCTCTGTAAAAGGCAGTATATAATATTACTATAATTGTGGACAAAATGGACTATAATGCATTTCACACCAATTTGCATCTGTTTATACTGGTATATCAGAAATTACTTAAGGACTTGGCAATTATACAAATCCTTTGGGTGATGAGCCAAAACTCTGCCATGGAAGGAATGAACATGTTACACATTATTTTTAAATGAGTAGAGATTTCAGCAGAACACTTGTCAAACTTGACCGTTAAAAGCTGCCAATCAATAAGAGCAAATGACAATGACTTCATCAGCAAAGCACATAACAAAAGGGAGGCATGAAGCTATTATAGCTTGGTTATTGTGACACAATTTCAAAAAATGCCTTTAAGTTTCTGTATCATATTCTGTGGATTTATTTTATGCCATTTTCTCTTTCCTGTCATAGACACATTCTTTTATACACTACAGAAAAAAAACAAATCAAAAGAACTAGTTATAATTTTAGTTAAAAATAGACCCTTTTAAAATATTGTGGCTGATGAGAAGGATGTAGAAAGGAATGTAGCATGAAAACTAAATTAGTTGAGTGTATAAATTATATTTTTGCATCTTGGCTTCTCAATGAGGGACTTTTTGGAGCTGCAGCAAATGCCTGTAATATTTTCCCATTCTGACTGTTCCCTCACTGCAGGCTTTCTTGTTATGGGGCCACCTGGGATCAAAGCGATTCTCCCCCTCCTGCGGTCTCAGCTAACTCCATTAACTCTAATTACAAACACTTCTGTTATACTAACCAGATTTTATGGCTTCCAAAGGTTGAGCCTCATAGGGAAAGAGAAAGCACACTTGGCCTGGATGGTACCTCTATCATTATTATGTTCATACTATACATTAACCTTTAAAAAAAATTAGGTAGCTCTGAACTGGAATTACTTAGTTTTAACTGATGTAATAAAATGACACTTTAATTTTAACCTGAAGTGCACCACATCAAATATATGTTTGGAAGACTAAATGCAATCAACCTGAGAGCTAAAGCAACATTTACAGTTTGCCATGTGGTTAGGAAACAAAATAAACCTGGGTCTTGCTACACTTATTCATGTTGTTGACATGCACTGCTTGGAATGCAGTGAGATCAAGTGTGTCATTCTAAAGGTATAATGGAAGGGATTCCACTGCAGGCTCTTCACATACAAGTTTGTTTCTTGTTAAAATTCAAGATAAAAACTGTGCCTCAAATAAGTCAACACGATCTGACAGTCCAAGGATGTTTTAAACAAAGCTATTACTTTTCAATCCCTCAATGCCATGATTCTTGTATAATAGGTTTTGTTTGTTTTTTTGTTCATTCGTTTGCAGGGGTGTTGGAGGCACACAGGGAATCGGGAAGGAGATCAGTGGTACAAACCTGCCCCAGAAGTGAAGTTGTATCATGCTGATTTGCCAAAGAGAGCTAGTCTCTCTCTGAATAGCTATTTAAGGCTAAATGGCATGCCTGTCCCAAAGTCCAGAAAGTTTGACAGACTGTGGTGTAGCTACTGGTGCTGAATGCCCTTCCAAATAAGAATTCTGCCCAGCCATAAAATTTTCCTACAGTTCCCAAATTTTAGTGTTGCAGCAACATAAAACTTTAGTTGGGAATTTAGAAATACAGTTTAGGCATTCCAAGAAAAGGGGCAGACTAAGTTCAAGAAGTCCAAGTAGACCACAAGTTGAACATGAGTCAACAGTGCGATGCGGCAGCTAACAAGGCCAATGTGATTTTAGGCTGGATCAATAAAAGTATAGTGTCTAGATCAAGGGAAGTAATAGTCCCACTGTATTCTGCTCTGGTCAGGCCCCACCTGGAATATTGTGTCCAGTTCTGGGCACCACAATTCAAAAAGGACATTGAGAAACTGGAGTCTGTCCAAAGGAGGGCGACTAAAATGGTGAAGGGTCTGGAAACCATGCCCTATTAGGAATGGCTTAGGGAGCTGGGAATGTTTAGCCTGGAGAAGAGAAGGTTAAGGGGTGATATGATAGCCCTGTTTAAATATTTGAAGAGATGTCATACTGAGGAGGGAGCAAGCTTGTTTTCTGCTGCTCCAGAGACTAGGACCCGAAGCAATGGATGCAAGCTACAGGAAAAGAGATTCCACCTCAACATTAGGAGGAACCTCCTGACAGTAAGGGCTGTTTGACAGTGGAACACAATCCCTCAGAGAGTGGTGGGGTCTCCTTCCTTGGAGATCTTTAAACAGAGGCTGGATGGCCATCTGTCAGGGATGCTTTGAATGTGATTTCCTGCATGGTAGGGAGTTGGACTGGATGGCCCTTGTGGTCTCTTCCAACTCTATGATTCTATGATTCTATGATAGCACACCTAAATGTCAAAGTATGAACAATTTTCAATAACTCAATCTTTGCAATGCTAGTAATTTGGAAACTGAAGGAAAATTTCATGGAGGAAAGAATTCTTACCTGGAAGAGCAATGCTTCTTTTTTGCTCTCCCTGTAACTACACTCCTGGTTTGTTGTGTCCCACTTATTCATACCTGCATGAATTACATGGCCACTTTTTGAACAGCCAAGGAGACATTACTACTATTGGTTGACTAAAGACCACCTCATTCTCCTCCTTCTCCTCCTTCAACTATTTTGAACTGCTCTGTGGAGGTACAGTGTTAGTCAATAGGAAGCTTTAATAGAAGCTTGTCACTTTTGTCATTAAATTAAATTTGCAGGTTCAGTGTGGGCAACTAAAAATATTCTAAATTAGCACATTAATATGGAGTAGACAATCCTGGGATGGTGATGCATACCACCCACAGCCAAACACAAAATGGAGGTGCAGGGGGTCAG
Source organism: Sceloporus undulatus (assembly GCF_019175285.1). Taxonomy (NCBI): domain Eukaryota; kingdom Metazoa; phylum Chordata; class Lepidosauria; order Squamata; family Phrynosomatidae; genus Sceloporus; species Sceloporus undulatus. The sequence goes on along the minus strand of NC_056522.1, from coordinate 107,988,500 downwards.
CCAATGCAGTATACAGTGGGAAACAAATCTGTATGAGAATGACTACAAATCAGGGGTTGTAAAACAACACCAAAATTAGCCCAAACTGAGCAAAACCCAGTGAAAAGCAACAAATTAGTGGTTCTGCATTATAGATGAGGAACCCTCTGGGAGTGATTTATTTATTTACCATTTGATTTTAATTCTGTCTTTTGTAAGGTAATTGCTAACAGTGCTCAATATGACTCAGGTTCATTCATATAATGACTCTCTATTCATCAAGGATACATAGGAAGATGTTCTTGGTGATTCTCCAGCTTAAGTAAATGCCTGTTGCTTATCATTTTTATTTATTTATTTATTTACGGTATTTTTTTGCTTATAGAGACTTTGCTACATTGAAGACATATCTTCTCTCAGAAGCATAATTCACAGCATGGGGCTACTTAGTATTACAGTATTTGCATACAACTACTTGCCAAAGTAAAGATCTTGACATTCTCTAAAGTAGTAGATCTTAAGCTTTTTTTTTTTGTTCCATCATGGACCACCACCACCTGAATATTTTTTTTCTGCTGAGGACCAAGACTTAATTCCAGATTTAAAAGTGTAAAATAATTCAAATATTTATTTAAAGTTGTTCATAAAGGGCCTTCAACTTTGGAGAGAAAAGATAAATAAATAAATGCACATGCTATTATTGCATACAAAATATTATTACTACTTCTACTACTATTACTGCTACTACTACTAGTAGTAATAATAATAATAACAACATACCTGAACCATGGCCTAATATTACTTATTAATTTTAATTATTAATGAGAGCACTGATGTTACATTTCACATACAAACCATGTTATATTGGGTTTAATAGCTGACATTCTGAGTTCTTGCTCTATGTTTTTCACATGGTTTCTATATTTATTTTCAAGATAAATCAGAATGATTTTTACATAAGTATATTATTACAAAAGGCATCAATACTTTCATATCCCTCTTCAGCAATTTGGGAAAATCTGCCTGTAAGTCAGCTCAGAAATTTGGAAGGGCAGCTTTCTCATTGATGTAGAAACTGTAATTTTTCCAATAGGTAGAATAAGTTCCTCAGCTATAGTGTGTTTTTACTGGCTTTTGCTATTTGTTGAGAAACTTCAAATGAGGCTCTCAGTGTATTGTCATTTCGTGTTACAACCAATTAAAGTCTTTTTAACCATTTTCTTTCTTTCCCTCCCAAAAATCTATTTTCTTTGTTGCATGTTCTTTATATTTAGTATCAAGATGTCTTCACATTTTTTATGGTTTCATGGCCTTGTTGGACAATACATCATAACAAAGTACACACTCTAGTAGCGGCTTGTCTTCCGGTCCTGTACACATGAGGCCAATTGATAGATTCTATAATGGCAGCACTTTTTAAGATGACTGGAAAAGCTTCATTTTGCTTTGAACAGGATGCACTCTCATCAATATCATCAGTCCTTCTATAATTCAGCCAGTAATCCATCCTGAGGTTTAGCCAAAATATATTGTTCTGAAATTCACTGTGGTAACATCGAAAAGTCACTTTAACTGACAATAACCAAACACTTTTATTCACAGAAATGGAAGAAGAAACATGATCATTTTCAAGTAACCCACAATGATTATTCCGAAGTCTGTCCAAACATTCACTCACACTGACTGCAACTCAGTCTTCCTTTTATACATGAAATTCTTCAGGAACATTCTCAACACAGCTACAGAATTCTGGGAAGCAATAGACATTCCAAGAATGTGGATGTATAATATGGTCAGCACTAGAATTTGGTGCAGCTATAAAGGCAACTTCTGGGTGTATGCATGGTAGAACACATACATGTCATTTCTCTCAGCCACTCAGAATCAGTTACGTGCATGTTCTCACTGCATGCAGAAGTAGCAAGTACTTAGTGCATTTTTTTTGCTATCAAAGTTATTTTCATAACCAATTTTTCATTTCTTATTTTTATAGTAGTGGCAGTGAGTTTGCAGAATTAGTACAATAGAGAGTTCAATCTGAAATTTGGCACAAAGCATTTGGGTAAATATCCTCCCTCCCTCCTCCCTCCCTTTATTTATTAACTGTAAAAGCACATAACATTTATTCAAGCCTCACAGGGGTCAATGAAGCACAAGTTAAGAACCAATGTACTACAATGATGCCAAACATACTATGGCGGGTTACACACCGCCATTAAAGTACACGCGGAGCACGTACTAGGGTTAGGGAGGTGCAGTGCTTCCGAACCTCCCTAACCCTAATACGCGCTCTGCGCATAAAAAATGACAGCGGCTGTTCCAGACGGCCACTGCCATTTTTACGTAGCGGACGCTGTGCTTCCACACGTGTCATGGCGGCTATGATGCCGCGAGTGCACCAGCGGCGCTTTGCGGCGTCATAGCTGCGCCGCGAGAAGGAGCTCCATTTTGGAGCTCCTTTTTTGCTCCGCAAGGGAGTCGCACGGTTTGGCTGCTGCGGAGCAAACAGCAGCGCCGGGAGACCGCTGCAAAACGGCGGTTTGTAACCCACCTATAAGTCATAAATCTTTTCATATATGACTATTGATGGATGACAACCATCTACTACCTATGTTATATTCTCGTCTGAAGGTATATAGTCCTGTACAAACTGCACTACTTGAATTTGTTATTAGTTTGGCTTACCTTTGAACTTAAGTTTGCCATAGCAGCCCCTTTCCCCAGAATCCCCATGCTCTGCTAGCAGCATCATATACTATTTTGATAACTATTAATCCAAACATACAAGTTACATTAGAAAATACTCAGAAACCTGGTGAATTTTCATTACAGAGTAAACAAGCAAACAAACAAAAAGAAGAAAACCCCAAGCCAACCCCTTCCTCTAAGTATGCTTGAACTTGCTTTCTAACAGACAATGTTTGCTGTCATTTGTTTATATGTTTTCCTACTGGTGGATTTCAGTAGTACTGCAAAAAGACAGTTACCATAATTTTTCATTTAGCTACAGCAAAAAAATGTTCTTTGCTTGTCACAGCTCACTTGGTGGAATGCTGACTGTCTGAATCATTGCCAGAGAGACCAGATAAATGGTGTGATGGTTGAAAAACAAGGTATAATATATTTTGCATATTGTCAGAAAAAATTAACAGGATGTCCCTGGCTGGCTCTGTATGTGAAGTCTGAGACAATCCCTCCTGACAAGCTTGATCTGATGCTCATCCAAAAAAAAAATAATCAGCCATTTGTTCTCCCCCCCTCCCCAACTTGAAAGTGTGATTGAAATAATACACCAAGAATAATAGTAACTCCAGATACATTCCTTTCCATTATGAAACCAGCTCAGCGAGGTATTTAATGCCAAATACAAACATGAGAATGTCTTCAGTATCATTTAAAATAAAAGTCTGTTGTTATTTATTCAGCACAGCTGCTTCTTGGTCTTTCCTTTAAGACACTGGTTGGGGCTACCACCTTATCTTCATAACAAACTCTGTGAAGGAGAGGACATTTGCTCAGCAATACACAATATGCTTTATGGCTGACCAGGAAACTGAAGCAAGATCTTTCAAGTTTCCAAAATTACACTCAGATTTCAATACCACATTCAAATTCCTCACAGGAACATATCCTCAATGAAGGTAGGAAAGAAAAGCAAACGTACAACTGAAATAATATGTGAGCTGATTGCTTGTGTCATTATGGTCTACCTAATGAGGAAATTTTATCATGTATTTCTGTAGACATGAGCCTAAATTTAATTGCTAGTACTTTGATCTAAATGAGACATGATGTTAACTTTGTTTTTGAAGTTAACCTGTACATGTTTTAATTGTCCGCCCCCCATGCAAACAATGATCAGAATCAAAGGTTTAACCCTTCTGTCACATGTTGTGGTCCAACTGTGGAAACAGCTATGTATTGGAGAAAATTTTGCATGAGTTGGGACCATGCCCCCCCCCCCCCGCACTACCTGGAATGATACAAAACTCAAGATCCTAAAGATTTATAGTGTAGCAGAAATATACACCAGCAAGATAATGCTGGACTCCACAGGAGCACAACTGATTGCACCACGGGCACAAGGGCCTCAAGTGCATTGGTTGTACAACAGTCCATTAACTGCCCTCCCACCAACTGAAATATGTGAGAGAAGATACGTGTAAGCCTTGCAAGATGAATTGGCTGCACAGGGAACTGCACGCACACAACCTCAAAGAAAGCAGAAATGCTTATGTAATTCAACCCAAAGGTTATTATATATAGTTTTTAAAACTTTTTAATTTTTTGAATCTGTTTTTATCACATTTAATATATTTTTAGCTTACTTAAACTATATTAATGTTTTAGCCTATTTAACCTGATTTAATGCTATTGTAATCCATCCATGATATAGAGCAGGGTATATTTTAATAACTTCTTCAGGGTTAACACAGCTAACAAAGTAAGTACTGTCTCTTTGTCAACTACAAGTTGAGTCTCCCTTGTTTGAAATGCTTGGGACCAGAAGTGTTTGGATTTTGGAGTTTTCCAGATTTTGGAATATTTGGATACACACACACACACACACACACACATACACACACACACTGAGATATCTTGGAGATGGCGCCCAAGTCTAAACATGAAATTCATTTATGTTTTACATAGATCTTATACACATAGAATGAAGAATAACACCCAAAATCCACAAAAGAGTTATACCTTTATTAGGCCAACCAAAAAGTACAATATACAACAACAACAACAGCAGCAGCAGCAGCAGCTTGACAAAATACAGGCTTTTGACTATGGTTTAGGTATGGGCATTTAGCATTCTCAGTTGGAGAGCTTTAGTGCCTCCCCAAACAATATATACTAGGTGAAGTCGAAGGCTTTCATGTCTAGCATCCATAGTTTTTTGTGGGTTTTCCCAGCTATGTGGCCATGTTCTAGAAGAGTTTATTCCTGACGTTTCGCCAGCATCTGTGGCTGGCATCTTCAGAGAAACGTCAGAGAAATTTCAGACAATATATACTAGGATTCCATAGCATGCAGCCATGAATCCTATGGGATCTATGGAATTACAATGATTGAAATGGAATCACAGTTCTAGAACTCAGTGGTGTGAAAGGAGTCTGGAAAAACAGAAAAACTGAATCCATGCTTCTGAACACAGATTCTAAGGTCAAATTTGATTATTTTGTGAGCTGCTGAAATTGCTTTACTCCATCCTGAGAACTTAAAGAAATGATCTTGGTTAATCTAGGTTAATTTAGCGGGGAAGAGTCCTAGAATAATGACAAAAATGAAATATCTGGCAAGATTGATACTTAAATCTGTTACGCCATGCTTGCAATGATGAAGCTATGAGAACAAATTTTCCTCACCATCACGAAGGCCATATAATAAAAGCAAATATCATCTATACCTGCCAGACTACTCACACACATACATATTGATTAAACTATCTAGATTCCTTAATGAAGTGTAATTGAAACTGGCTCTTTGGAGACCTTACTGACAATTGCTTGATTACTTATGACATCAATAAATTCAGATTTAAAACATTTCCGATATGATGCAACAGATCCCTTTCAGTCATCTCTCCTTTTTTTTTCCCTTGGCAGTGGACAAATCTATTGGATGTTAGTTGAAAATACTAAGAAACAAAATTTACACAGTCTGGCAGGGCAAAGATCCAGCTGTCGTGTTTCTCATTTTTCCAAGCTATGTCAAGACAAGTCTAAGGTCAACTCCAGGCTATTTTGTAAGACATACAAAATGTATTTGCACATTGAATGCTTGGAGCTTCCTGTCTGTATTATTGCAATGGGAAGGCATGCGTACATACTCGTGCGTGCACACACACACACTTATTAGCCATGCAGCTAGTAACAATATTGGTTGCACCAATATCTACATTATTTTGCAGTTATTTTTGTTAGCTCTTCAAGTGTCTAAAAATATTTGATAGCATGGGTGTTTCCACAGTTTATGTAACAAATGCAACTTCAGCATTGCATGTGGAAATGCATACAAAGCAGAAAACAATATAATTAAGAGCCAAGCTATTGTTTGTGTGGAGAGGTTCTGACTAATAGTTCCAAATTTCAAGTTATTAAGGACTGTTAGAGGGGCACACTCATTGTTTGTCAGAGTTACCGTAGTGTCCAGAATTACAGTAGGGGTTCCCACTGCAAACTTTAAAAGTGCAGGACTCATACTGGTTTGTATGTACACATACAATGTACACATTTAGGAAGCATGTTTGGTCTGGTATCCCCAGACGTGGAACCACAGGAACTTTGGATTTTTTAAAAGGTATAGATACAACATAGTAGCTCAGTGGTTAAGACAGCGAGGATTGCAAGATCAGCAGATTGGCAGTTTGAAACACAAGCACCACATGATGGAGTGAGCTCTTGTCACTAGTCTCAGCTTCTGCCAACCTAGCAGTTTGACAGCATGTAAAAGTGTATGTAGATAAAAAGATACCACTTCAGTGGGAAGGGAACAATGTTCTGTACAGTCAGCTGGCCAAATGATCATGGAGTCGTCTTTGACAATGCTGGCTTCTTTGCCTAGTAATGGAGATGAGCACCGCCCCCTAAATTGACATGACTAGACAATCTTATCAAGGGAAAACCTTTACCTTGATAGATTCAAAGATGTTCTGATGTTTCCATAATATGAAGTACACAGAGGAAGAATTCATTATTTGCACCATAATATGTGTAATCACCCTACTATTGATCCAAAGAGACCAGCTCATGTACCAGCATTATCCTGAGCACAGCATGCCCATTTCAGATAAAAGAGAATGCAGGATCTAGCACAGAGGAAGGGAATGCATTGCTCCTATCCACTGAACTTTGTGAAAGCAGTGACAATCTACAGGATCATGATTACTCACAACCCTATACAGATTACACTGGCATTAATTCACCTTTTCATTATTTTATTTTAAAATATATTTAGTATTTTCATAAATAACAGATTTTTTTTAAAAAAATGAAAAGAAAAGGAAAACCAGCAGAAGATGCTAAATCTCAAACATATTGGATTTTATGGTTTTGTGTAAATAAATCATACCAGTATTTCACAATGATATCAAATATGCATTCCAGCTAAAAGAATAAACATAATGATTCCCATTCATGGATTCTCATGTATGGGACTCTAGGGAATATAGACAGTATTTCTTCTAGTTAGCAAATAATGATATTTTAAAGCCATTTGTTGTAGGATAAGCCCTGCCCATAAGAACAATGTATGCTTTTCAACTGATCTATTGATTTTTCCATTTGTGTGACCATCCTCATTCTGGTTTTCCATTATTAGACAGAAATTTGCTATTCACTCTTCCAGTTGTTGACATGGAGAGGATTGCCTTGCAGTAGAACTGGATATTCTTACCACTAGAAAGAAGAAAAAAGTACTATTTGAGTTACATCCTCCACCACCACCCCATCACATTTTTAACTGCATCTAGGTTAGATGATGAAAATACCATCACAGTAGCTAAAATTAGATGGAGTAAAGTGTGGGAAAGCACTGTGTCAGTTTAAGAACTGATAATTAGTCTGTAAGACATTAATTCTACTCCCTGTTCAAATTGAACTAACAATGGTCTCTAGTGGCCTGATACCGTTCCTATGGGACTCGCATCTCTATAATATAAAGATGAATAGTAATCTTAATATAAAAACATAATCTATGTTAGAATACCAATAGAACCTGCTCAGTCCGGTTGCAGAGAAGTGGGTTGGGTGGATGTCTGTTATAAACCTTATCTCAGCACTATCTGTCCTTTTCCACACACATACATGCACACACACAGTTTCAAATTCATGCATGCACTTTTGTGTAGTTTTGACTCAAGTCCAATGATCCCACTAACCGGAGAAAGAATAGTGTTTTCTAAAAAGTTATGTATTGTGGTTTGAGGTTTGGGAAATCAAGGTGTCCCTGAAACAGAAAAATTTGATCCTCTATAATAAATATATAAGTGGAGAATTTGAGCACTAGCTAAGGTCCTTGGGTTCCATTGAGGGAATCAAGACAAAGAAAACAAATTAATAGAAATAATAATATTGGATCATGACTTGTCAATTTCACCATGATGATGGTTTCAACATTAATGAACTCCATGGTCTGTGGCCCTCCTTCTTAAAAAAAAAAAATAGACCAAATAAATGCATGTCCTCCCAAATGTATATTGTGGAAGTGCAATAAAAGCAAGGCAATTCAGATTAAGAACCAAACTATCCTTTGTGTGGGAAGATTCAAACTAATAATCCCAAATTTCAAGTGAAAAGCTGCTAGAGGGGCACACTTATTGTTTCAGTGCACTCATACAGACATCAATCCAACATTTCTTCCTGATGGCCCCATTTCAGTTTCCTGATCTAAATTGACTCTCAAACACATATTTGCTTTGAGAGTGGAATATAGGGTCCTGTGTAATGACTGAATCCTGCCCTCTCCCCAGGATATAACAGCATGCAGAGAATGGTTTACATTGGCAAAGTGACATGAGATGATTAAGTGGGAGAAAAACACCCCATGCTAATTCCCAGTTATATCCCCCCTGCCTTCCAAAAATTACAGAAGAATTCTTCATATGCTTTGCAGTTTGGCTAAAATATAAAAGGAACTCTGAGAAACTGTACAAGCTCTGAGAATGCTTAGCCCTGCTGTTTGTAAGTGTCAAGGAAAACAAAATAACTGTATCTAGGGTAACAAGGATGGATGATGGACTATATAAACCCTTCTGGTTGATACTCTGAAACTTCCCAGACTGACTATGAGCTGCTGTATGAAAATATATAAAAATTAAATAAATAATTAAATAAATAAAATTAAAATATGATAATTGAAAAAGCCTAACCATCAATGCACAGTGCAGTGTTCCAGCAACTTTGTGAAAACCCAAAACAATCTTGTTCAGCAACAATCTTGTTGAATTAAACCCTAACATCCCTTTTAAATAACATCTGCCAAGTTGCTGGCTTGAGGAAGCTTTGTCTTGAAAGGTGGTGTGCAAATATTTTAAATAACATTCAGTTACATGAAATAAGTACTGCCTTTTTGTCTGTGATCTCATAAGGGGATGTACCCTGTTTCCAAATATCAGTCTGGTGCAGAATTTTTCAATAGAAACCTTCTGAGGGATAAGCTGTTTTGTTAGCATTAGGTGAACTGATCTGGGTTTATTTACAGACAAATGTATTCATACAATCACATCATTTTACCTATATTGATCTGTTGAACAAGATCTGACACAGCCTTTTCTGCCTTGGTGTGGTGGCACAGAATGGGCAGGGAGGGGAATTGATGCCCCAGGTTTCTTGGGATCCATGAATATCATAAAATCTGAACATAACAGAGCTTGCTGGTGAATAAGAAGAGATAGGTTTTGTTTTGTTTTGTTTCCTTTCTCTACTGTTGAAAAATGTTCTAAATCTCCATGGGGAACTAGCTGTACACCTTCAGAACTGTGGTTTTAGAGTTATTATAAGTGCAGCAATGGATTTCTCCATTCTGAGGAGTAGAACAGATACTTTCCTTAGTTTGTGGGAGCATTTGGACTCAGGCAGACCTATTAATTAGCAGACCTTTGTGAAACTATTTTTTTTAATACTGCACATTTCCATTACAAATCATAATGTTCAATCCTTTCAGGGAGTAAATAGCCTTCACAATTCTCAGAATAGACATCAAAATGTGGAACAAAAGGAATACAAAAACATTATCAGTACTAAAGCAACATTTTTTTAAATCTTCCTTTTCATCCTTTTCTTTTTTTCATACCCTTGGAGCATGAAAGTCCATCTAGAGTTGTTGACCAGCCTCTTTAGCTAACACTTTCTTGGAGGGTGCTAATAGGATGGGAGAGGGAATAGTTACAGCCCATTCTAATTTTAAATACCCTCAAACCTTAAGGATTTTTCCCCACCTGCTTTCAGACATGGTGGTCATATCTGGATTAGCACAATAAAATGGATTCAGTTTGAAGTATGAAAGTCAAGAATTGGCAACTTACAAGAGAGTTACATAACAGACCATATTGCTTTTCCTCCAGCTGTTTGATTGCAATTAGTAAATATAACACTGAGGCCATAAATTTGGGACAAGTGCTAAACATTTACCATATTTGCCTGTTAAACAATAAGCAGCCTGAAGGAGACAAGTTATTCCATGTTATTTACACAGGCAAATTAATATGCATAGTGAATTCAAACTGCAATTAATGTATTATTTTAATTCTTTAAATACCATGTTTATCTGATTAGTTAAGATGGTATTGCATAAATAATACAGTGCTTCTTCTTGAAAAGAAAGAGAGGTCACCACTGGATTCCTGAATTCATTTTTGGCTTTCCCGCTGTTTCAGGCCTGTAAAATGACTCATTTACATGGTTTTCTAAATATTTTGCCCTCCTGCCTCCACTTTCTTGTTACCTCCAGAAGATAGATTTGTCATCTGAGTGCACTTTCATAGGCTTGGTTTTGATTTCAAATATCTTGCCTACCCTGGACTTTGAAAGGGGTTGTTCTAACATTTATGTACAGGCATACATTTGTTAACAAAGGTGGGATACAGACTGCCCCTTTGGGGTGGCCTGAACCCGCCCCTTTCCTCGATGGATCAGGGCCTGAGCTGCTACTGCGGCAGCCCCAGAGGCCCTGATCCGCCGCTTTTCCGGGCCTCAGGGAAGTGGCAAAATGCCGCTTCCCCGCAGGCTTCATGCCCCAAGGACACCCTGAGAGTGGTGGGGAGAGAGAGAAAGGGGTTGCTTAGCTTCTTTCTCTTCCGTATCACTGGTGTGGCCATGTTAAAGCCACCCCAGCGATATGCATGGCAAAAGGAACTCTGTTTCGGAGCTCCTTTTGGTGCCACTGAAAGGGTGCCACAACTGCCCTGTAGTGGCACCAGCATGTCATGGCCGTGCCACGCTGTTTGGACATGGTGCGGCCATCACATCAAAATGGTGGCACCCATGTAGACAGGGTGCCACTATTTTGACACACAGAGGACGTGCTAGGGTTAGGTAGCGTCTGAATGGTGCACACTCCCTAACCCTAGAATCTCCGCCATCATGCTACATTTTGGCAGTCTGTATCCCTCCAGAGCCTCTGACAAAGAAGCTCCTTTTTACAAACTCATTTCACACACACCTGCCCCCTTTTCCTCCTGGCCCCCTGTCTAGCTGGAAGGATTCTTTTTTTTTAATGGAACTGGCAATGGGAAGATAGTGAAGGATAGTGAAGGAGAAACATAGACTTTAGGGGTTGGGTTCCAGTAGTGTGTCCATAGTAAACAATGCAATAAACTTTGAGCTGTGAAAGAATGGGATTTTCTAGCCAGTCCTACTGTGGCATGTGTGCCTGTGTACAGTGGGCAAGGTAAACAGCAGCTGATTCCAGAATCCTTAATAAGCACACATGGACAGCAACAAAGAAAGAAAAGGGCAGAGAAGATAAGCTCCCCTCACGAATTACATTTAGCATGTTTTAAAAAAGCATAGGTTTGTAAATTTGGCCACCAAAAGATAAATCATAGGAAAAGTGGAAGCTGGAAGTCATATCTGCATTTATTTATTTATTTATTGAAATTATGCTCTACCTTTCTCCCAAGGTAAGATCCATACCTTTTGGAAGAAGCTTCCAGGTGGTCTCTAGAAAATTCAAAACATTTTTGTATACTTCTACAATGCTTACTTGGCCCGTGGTTTTTTTCACATTTGCATATTGTTAGTTTTGAATTAAAATTTTGCAGAAACATACTGGCCTGCTCTTCTCTTTTATGATGCAGGAACCTATTCCTATTTCTTCCATGTTATTTTTGCCTCAGTCTACCAAACTGCAGCAACTATAGAACCATAGCACTGATTTCCCATGCAAGCAAAATTATGGTAAAAATTCTGTAACATAGACTCCAATAGTATATGTAGAGAGAGAAATCCCAGAGGTTCAAGCAGGAAAGGTAGAGGCACTAGGGACCATACTGCAAACATACAATGGTTAATGGAGCACACTAGGGAATTCCAAAAGAAAATCAGCATGTGCCTTATAAACTATAGCAAAACTTTCGACTGCATAGGTCATGAAAGGCTATAGAACGCCCTTAAAGACATGGTAGTGCCAATATATCTGATAGTCCTGACAAGAGGCTACTGTCAGAACAGAACATGGAGAAACTCAACGGTTCCCAATTGGCAAAGGAGTCAGACAAGGCTGTATCCTTTCACCCAATCTGTTCAACTTGTATGCAGAACATATTATAAGAAACTCAGGCTTGGATACAGAAGAAGGAAGAGTAAAAATTGGAGGAAGGAATATCAACAATCTAAGAAAAGCAGATGGCACCATAGTACTAGCAGAAAACCTCACAGACCTGGAACAGTTACTAAGGAAGATCAAAGAAGAAAATGCAAAGGCAGGCTTAATGCTAAACATAAAGAAAACAAAAATAATGACCATTGAGGACCTTCACAAATTCAACCTAGACAATGAAGAAATAGAAATAGTAAAAGAATTTCCATACCTGGGATCAAACATTGATAGAAATGGGGACTACAGTCAGGAAATCAGAAGAAGATTAAGAATGGGGAGGGTGGCTATGAAAGAACTAGAAAAGATTCTAAAAAGCAAAGATATATACAACTCACCACAAAAGTTAGAATCATACAAGCCACTGTATTCCCTATCACTATGTATGGATGTGAGAGCTGGATATTTAAGAATGATGATAAGAAGTAAATCAAATCATTTGAGATGTGGTGCTGGAGAAGAGTGCTGAGAATCCCATGGACAGCCAAAAGTACAAACAAATGGGTCCTGGAGGAGATCAAGCTGGAAATCAAGATGACCAAACTGAGGATGTTGTTCTTCAGACACATCATGAGAAGGGAGGACTGAATGGAAAAGACAATAATGCTGGGAAAGGTGGAGGGAAGTAAGAAGACAGGAAGGGCACATGCTAGATGGATGGACTCTATTAAGGAGGACACAGATATGAGTTTACAGGACCTAAGCAGGCCAGTGTAGGAGAGTGGGTCTTGGAGATGTCTCATCCATAGGGTTGCCATGGGTTGAGAGTAACTCAAGGGCAGTTAACAGCAGCAAACCAAATTTTTCTGTTAATGAAGTAATATCAAAGAACACATCTATTTTGTTAACTGAGGTACATCTGTTCTTGGTATTTACACAATTATGTGACCAACAACATGTCTAGAAACACTGAAACCAGTATTCAGAGGAGAAGAAGAGTAGTACATCTCATGGCCCTCCCTTATTTGATTGTCATACTCTGGTGTATATAAATGAAAGTCGCAAATACATGGCTGAAAGAATTCTGCCTTTCTTGGGAATTGTTTCTTTCCCCATCCAATCTTGTGTATGCTCCATTTGCCTGCCTGAAAGAGATTTGGAGATTTTGTCTGGCCTTGTTTTTGTTAAGAGCAGATATGGTTGTATTTTATGTTTGGGCTGCATCAAAAAACAGCTGCAGTGTTATTGTTACAAAGCGTGGAAAGTTTCTAAGTGTTGTATAAAAAAATTAAAACACAAGCGCACAATCTAACAATATAATGATTTTATTTATTTATTATTTGCAGGGGGAATTGGGAGGGGAGAGAAAATTGAGTTGTTACTGTTACCACCAGTAGGCACTGCTTCTTTGTTTTTCTTTAGCAGGTATAATGCAACTAGAATGGAAACAGTTTGAAGAAAGAAAAAATTAAATGTTATTTGTCTCAGTTGAGATGATGGGCATGCCTTATTTCCTATCATTTTCTTCTTCTTCTGAGAAATGGCTGCTAAATGGCCCAGAATAGATCCTGGCCATGTAACGCTCCCCTCACAGTCATATACAAGTGAAAACTCTGTCCACCGTTATTTTATTATTGTAATATTGTTTTTAGATTTTTATTGTCTGTAATTTTAATAGATGGAATTGTTTAATCCTTTTTTAAGGGGGGGAATTGTATATATTGTATTTTTTAAAAGTTGTAAGTTGCTTTGATTGTGGAAACAAAAAGTGGGATATAAATTAAAATTTTATTACTTATTATTACTATATATCATTTAGGGATGGGGAAAACCTGATCAGCCTGATTTCTCAGTAAGGTTAATAGTGGTCCTGTTTCCATTTCTTAAATGGTTCTCTTTCCCCATCCTTTCTAAGAACCAAATTTAAAAACACAAATTAATAGATATTCCAGCCTTGGTTAGAAACTGGACATAGAATCCGTATTTCAGTAACTACTGAGGGAGAAGCCTCTATCCACATGTATGTATACCTTCCATGTGGCCAAGCAATATCAGAGGGTAGTCAAGATAAGAAAAGGAACACACAAGCCAGGAGAAGCTGCTGCAGTTTGCTTTGCCTGAGCCCACTGGGCAGGGTAAGATTTTGCACCCACCTATCCTTTCCACTTTGCTGAGTCAATTTGAACACAAACTTCCTATGGACTTTGAACTCAGTTTGCAGCAGTTGATGTAAGCTGTGGACAAAGTGGGAAGGTGGAATAAGGCGAGAGAAATTGAGACATCTGAAAAGTAACTGAAAAAGTGGGAGGACAGAGAATTAATCAAGACTGTCCGACAAAATCAGGATAGTTGGAAGGTATGCACATTTTTCACTGTTAATTGTTGAATCCTGAGAAGAATCCTGTTATAGGTGAAAAGCAAATCACTGGGTCCATGCAATCAGTCTCTACACCAACTAGACTCAGGGCCTGTCTACACAGACAATTTACCCTAAATCCCCTCCAGGCTTGCTAAATCCTATTTAAATGATTCAGGGCCAAAACCCCAAACTGGGCCCGGACTGTCTCCACAATGCCTGCACCCAATTCAGGGCTTTACGCTCGTAAGCTACATTTCAATAACTCACTTTTTGCTGCAGGTTTTTGGCTCTCTTTGCCATGAAGATGGCAGTCTTCTTCTTTCACTGTCCCTGAAAGCTGGCCAGCACTATCACTGAGGAGTAGAATTTGCACTGACGTGCCCAGTGTAAATAGCATGGCTAGGTGCCTCAATCTGACCTCAGCAGCATTGGATGACAAGTGGGGACCACATGGGAAGGAAACCTCCCATCACTTGCCATGAGAGTCAAATTCCCACAGCAAAAAGAGAGCAGGTAAGATAGAATTTGGGGACAGAATATGCTGGCAAGTGAAAATGGGGGCACAGTTTAATAGCTATTTTTATGTTGTTCTGGTTCATTTAACACTGAGTCAAGCACATGATTACCCTCTAGAACAGAAGCATTCATTGCCCCTTTGGAATCAGGAGCATGAGCCTATATAAACTTGTACAGGATATAAGCTATGAGCAAGATTTACCTACATAGTTGTTTAGAAACACAAAACAAAGCCACCTGTCTAAAATCTACAGGTGTCAGTAAACCGAATAGGTAAACACTTTCAATTTAATAAGATATTCTTGCAATGAAACTATGCAAGCTGCACCACCATCTCTCTAATAATAAATATATTATTAGCCATCTCTCTAATAATAAATATATTATTAGCCATCTCTCTAATAATAAATACCACCATTTCTTTAATAATAAATATATTTTTAAAAAATCTAATCACATACACACAACCACACATGCACTGATTTTGAATTAGCATTAAAGGGTCTGCCCTTGCATTAACACCCCGGGATCTCACATCCATTTCTCATGAAGCTTTTTGCTGTTTGTTTTCCTCTTTGCAAATGTAAAACTAATGAAGTACTTGAAATTATAATCAATCATCCTGTATTGTGTGTGTGAAAGCATGAGTGTGTGTATTTTTACACAGCCTTTCTATTGCTGATATGCCCATTAGATCAGCTATTCTACAATGTTTAACAGTGATGGTTTTCTGATTTCTGTTTATTGATTGAGTCAAAGCAATGCTGTTCAATCACCCTTTGTAAACACATACTCACTTTCACACACACACTGTTGTGGACACAGTGAAATACTTCCTTGGCATCTTTCCATATTGGCAAGCTGTGTGATGTGTTCAGCAGTTTGGCTGATTTATGTTGTAGCCAGTTGCCAAACTTTTTGTCATTTGGTTTAATCTAGTGTTTGTGCCTTTAACATTTTTTTTTTTTTTTTGCTTTCCCATGAAAGATTTTTATTTTCCTCAGTAAGGCTGTAATTCGAAGGTATAATTAGCATCTTGTTAATTGTCAATAATTAAACATGTCATTCAAAGAGCTCTTGCAAAGGGCATGCAATTCATTTAACAGAATTTCCTCAGGCTTGTATTATTGGGCCCCTAATGAACAGAGAAAGGAGAAGGGGAGGATGTAATGATACGAATTAAAAACGGGAACAAAGACAAGCAATCTAAATATAATCCACTAGGCCAGTTCCTAAGAAGCAGATGGAAATGGAAAGCATCACCAAAGGTACAGGGATCCAGTGTGGCAGCGTCATTTGAATGTTGGACTGCAACTCTGGAGTTCAGGGTTTGATTCCCACCTCAGCCATGAAATCTATGGGTGACCTTGGGCAAGTCACATCCTCTCAGCCTCAGGGGAAGGCAATGGCAAACCTACTCTGAAAATTTTTGCCATTATAAGTTTGCTTTAGGGCCACCATACGTCAGAAACAATTTGAAGGCATAAAAAGGTATAGGCTCTGTTTTAGCACAGAAGATACCCAACAGAGTCAGTTTTGAATAGTTAGTTATATTTTGTTTCTTTAAGCTTATGTGCCGTCAAGTCACCCATTGACATTTGGCAACCCCGGAAATTTTATAGGTTATTTTTAAAGCAAGGAATACTCAGAGGTGTTTTTGCCAGTTCCTTCCTACAGCACTTGGTATTCATTGGTGGTCTCCCATCTAGGTATTAACCAGGGCTGACCCTGATTAGCTTCCATGTCCAAATGGGATCTGGTGCCTTTAGGCTGCCCTGAGCCTTCTAGCTTGAGATAACCTGCAACGGCAGTCAGTTTTTGCTGAGCTCTGTTTAGAGCAGAGCTGGGGAACATATGGTTCCTCAAGTACTGCTGACTCTGACTTCTCATCAGTACTATCCAGCCTAGCCATTGTTGAAGTATGATGGTGGTAGTAATTCATTAATATCTGGAAGGCTGAAAGTTCTGCACCCACTTAAGCATTAGATTTAGCCCATAAAGCCTGGTTTGTCATATAGCCTTACTCCCATGTTTTACCACTCTTCAGAATATGCCAGTGTTCAATTTGATAATTAGATGATTGAAATTCTCAGCATTTGTTCAGGGAGGAAAACAAATCAAATATCTGTTTGTTATAGAATATGAGCTACGAGGTAGTATGTACAGGCAGGTTTCCAATGCCCCTATTTGTGGTAATGGTGCCTGTTCACACATTTTACACAATATAAAAATGTGCAGGTTTCGGATCTCTTCTGACAGGCCATTCCATAGTTTAGGAGCAGCAGATGAGAAGGCCCTCTGGGTGACTGTAGCTAACCTAGTTTTTATTGGTTGCAAAGTTGCATATTTTACACAATATAAACATATGAAAATTAATACAGGGAAATCACTGAGCCATTTAGTGAGTCAGAACAAGATACAATGTTAGAGTCCCTTTACATCCTAGAAAACTACTAAAACAGAGAACTACACCTTGCCACTTATGCATATGTTCTGTGACCTGCCTTCCTATTTTTCCTTAACCTTCAGTTTCAGTAAACACGTCTGTCACAAAACATTCATTCATTCATTCATTCATTCAAAATTCAGGCAGTGTTACTCATTGTCTGGGAGAAAAGTGTTCAGAAAAAGTAGAAGCCTAGGTTATACACATTTACCTTTGCTTTGAAATATATTTAGCTATAACTTGTCCTACTGAAACAATATTTGAAGGAAACAAAACTGATGGTGCTGCTAATTTAAAAAAAAATGATTAATTAATAAATCAACAACACACACACAATATCAAATAATTATAGCAGGTAAGCAGATCTCAAACGTTGGGGCTAGATACTGATACTGTTCTTTATCTTACCAATACAATATACCAATATATAAATAAAATACAATACAATCTTCAGTTTTCATTGTAAGAGACTGAATTGCCTATATTTGGAAGGGAGGTTATTACTTAGGTGGGAAAATTCTGTGCTATCAGTTTCTTTCAGTATTTTTGAATTGCTCCTTCTCTTTCTTTCAATCTCTCTCTCTCTCTCTTCTCTCTCTCTCTCTCTCTCTCTCACACACACATCCTATAGAGGAACGTTAAAATGTGCAGAAAAAAATATTTTTATTTGTCTGCTTCTTTATTTGGTTTCTAGTTTCCAAACTAGGGCTTGGGTAGACCTATTAAAAATCTCTGTTTATATTAAAGTTGAAATAATGCTGAAATAATGTGATAGACTATCCATAAATATCTGTTGGTCTAATTCCAGTTACCAATGACAACTCCAACACATCAGCAAAAGTTGACTTTGGGTGAGTTTTCAATCAACTAAAGTTCAACCATTTTCAGGTAAGCATCTTGAAATACATTGTACTTCTACTATATGTCAGATTAACAATTTGTAAGATGCTCTGGGAGCATTTTTGGCTGAAGGGCAGGGTATAAATATTCCAAATTAATAAATAAATATAAATGTTTAAGTAGTTTCTGCAACTCCACATTCAAAGTGGGGCATAAAGTTCTAATTTCTAGTAAAATGTGTGATCCTGTATTTGGAGTTCAGGTATTTCATCTCTATACCTAAATCCAATTGCTAAATCCAATTGCTAATGTCAACCATTACCTCAGCCACTTCTTGGCTTCAACTGGGATGGGTAGTTGGATTTAAATACAAGTGAAATCTCCCTAACCCTACATCATCCATTGGCATCTGGAATGTGAAAAATGTTTACAAAATCAATCAATCAATCAATCCCATTCTTGAGAAATCTTCACCAAGCAAAAGGCAAGTGAACACAAGTTGGCAAGAACTGTGACTTAAAATGCAAGGACTTAATGATTTATGAAATCTTTGAAAGAAAACTCTATAGTAGACAACAAGAATTTTTCCTGATCAGATAAGGTTATCTTGCATCATATTTTCTCTTAGAGAATTACTGCTGGACCAATACTCAAATGAGGCAATTTCTCCTTTACTTTCTATCACAGTCTCTACTGTCCAAACCCTAAATATTTGGCTTTATTAATTAAGAGCCAGTTCACATATTACAAGAAAAAGGGAAATACATGCAAATAAAGAAGTAGATATTTGCTTGTCTCAGTCTCACAAAACAAGAAGGCAAGATATTTATGGTGCTTCTGATTAGTGTTTTCACATTTGCAAGAATATTTCTCTGTGCAAAGATTCTGTGTGTTTGTATTCTTTGCTTCACAAATAGGGAAACAGTAGCTTTACTCAGAAACATTTTGTGCACATTGCAGAAACCTTGACAAGAAAAAGCAGTTTTTGCTGGAAGTGAGAACTTTTGTAGAGTTAGGAGATTTTTTTGACAAACCATCCAAACTGTATGATGTTTCCCCTTTTAAAAAAATCTGCACAGAAAATGTCATTGTTGTACAAATATCTACATTTTTGTGAAAAATAAGTCCAAAACTGTAAATAGTTTTCAAAAACTGTCTAATTTTCCAGGATTTTCTCTCAGCGTGGAAAAATGGCAACATTTTTTATTCTTAACTAAAAGAAGTGAAATTTATGAAGATTTACACATCTAGCTCCTGGGTGATGGAGCTTTGAGAAACATCCCATAAACCATAAAAAAAAATAAAACCTTGTCACTTAACTGAGAGTAAGCTCCACTGAATGGGATTCACTCCTGAACAATTCAATGGAGGTTCAATGGGACACAATCTTGAGTAGCTTGTGTCAGATCACACTTGGAGTCTTGTATCATTTTTCTTTTATATTGTGGTTTGTAAAGCTCTCAGGGGACTAAACAACAGGGCTTGTGATTTTAATATTAGCCCTGTTGCTAGTTGCCTCTATCTCATTTGTTTTATGATCAGCTTTATTGTAGGTGGTTTAATTATGATACATCACTGAGTCCCTGCTTATGGAAAAGTGGTATAGAAATGTTAAATAAATAAATCTGCTTCCTCTGCAGCCTCTCCTTGTATCTGTTCCACACAAATCAGTCAAGCAACCTACATCCAACCCTAACAGGTCCAGAGTTGCTGGAAAATGACTATCAAAGCCAGTCTAAGGCGGGTTACAGACCGCTATTTAGGACGCACTCTGTGTGTCCTAGGCTTAGGAAGGGGCGTGCTAGGGTTAGGAAGGGTTGCCCCTTCCTAACCGGCCCTGTTCCCAACACGCGCGGAGCGCATCCTAAATGGCAGCGCCCATCCACATGGGCGCTGCCATTTTTACGTCTTGGACGCACAGCGTCCAGACATGGCACACCATAAGTGATGCCGTGAGTGCGCGCCTCGCGCTTCATGGCGCCACTTCCGGGGGCCAAAAGGAGTGCCATTTCGGCGCTCCTTTTTCACTGCAGCTGGAAGCTAATGGCGGCGGCGGCAGACCGCCCACTTTAGGGAGGTCTGTAACGCACCTAAGATAGTTTTTTTGTGGGTTTTTTGGGGGGAGGCTATGTGGCCACATTCTAGAAGAGTTTATTCCTGATGTTTCACCAGCATCTGTGGCTGGCATCTTCAAAGAATGCTTGCCTGGAAAGGAGTTGGGTATATATACATACTATGTGAACCTGGGAAGGCAGGAGTGATTTGCAAGTGTATTAACTGTTGCTAATGGCAGGGTATTTTGTTCCTAGAGTAGAAGAGGGGGAAAGGACGGTGTGTCCTTTCTCTCAGGGTGGTGATGTAAACTGGAAACAGTAGAAGAATTCAAGCACAGGAACCATAGCAGCAGCCGGAATGAAGAGAAAGAGGCCCACTGAAGACCTCTTGTCAAAACCCAAGAAGCCATGGCTGCTTTCAAGGCTTCACACAGCAACAAAGCCAGAATCAATATGGAGTGTTCACTTAACAGAGCTATAGCTCCCCTGACAAGTATGCTGACTGAATATGTTCATTTGCAAACATATTTGTTGCTTTTGCTCCCTATAGGAGCTACATGCAGGCATCTAATTCATCAGATTATTCACATTGTGTGAGAGGAGAGTTTGGATGTGCTACTTGGGCTCATGTCTTCTGTTGTACCCCATTACTGGGTACCAGTGTTCTCAGTAAGGTAAAAGGAGTGTGTAAAGGCCTGCAGTACACAGCCTCCTGAATTTGGGGCTCATTTCAGAAACTTAATTTGCCCTGCTAAGACATTGCTTTTGTAATGTCAGTTCCAGCTCAACATCCAAGAGGGGAGTGAGGACCAGTGTTTCAGCTCCATCTTTCTTCCTCATGTGGAGAATTCATGGGATTTTAGAGCCTGTAATACAGATGAGCCTCCAAACACAGGCAGTTGCCCTCTGTAGATAGACTATATCTAGTCACACCATTAGTCAATAGAGCTCAGTAATGACTCCACACAGAATATGGAAGTTGTGGCCTTCCACATGTGGTCAGACTGCAACTGCTATCTGGAGGCTAGTGCATTCTGACAATAACCCAGAAACACCAGGGATTCAATCTGGAACCACCACTTTGCATAGCACTGGTTTATAGTACAAACTGTTGCTTGTAGTAATGCTTCTGCCAACCTGGAACCTTTCCAGGTCTTGCAGAGATGCTGGACAAGTGGGAAAGGAGGAAGATTCACTTTCCCACCCAGCAAGCAGACCCATCAGATCTGGAAGGCAGCCCTTTCTTACCAGCGCACCCGGTGACTCCTTCATCTGAGGTGTCACCCAGTGCAATCCTCACTCCTTGTTTTTCCCAAGTGACACCCCTGCTTCTGGACACTGAATTACAATCTATCTGTAGGGCAAAGGCTCCTCATCACTCAGTGGAATACAACTACTTCACAGAATAAGCTGAGAACAGATATGACCACAAGAGACAAAAACAAAACAAAACAAGAAGAAAAAAGAAACAAAATAAGATCAACATGCTGGATGTCGCCTGTTCATGGATGGTTTGCCATTACAATCACCAGAAGATCTACTAGGTGCCTGATGTTCCCACATTGGGCAACTCTTATACAAACACGTCTATAGATCTAATTGTAAAATACATTTTGAAATACAGTACTTGTTCACTGAACCTTCTACCTCATTTTATCCATACCACACCATAGGAGAAGACACAAAATGGTTAGGCAATCACTGTTATATGCAACTTGTTTATTGAACTAAGAGAGGTAAGTTGTCCCAAGTGATGAGAAACAAATGTGAAAACTGTTGGCTTTGCAATTCTTCTGCCGCACACCAAGAGTTTAGCAAGCAAGCAGCACTTTCTGTTTTCAAATAAGAGAAAGGGTTTTTTTTTTTTGGGGTGGGGGTGGGGGGGGGGCTACCACTTCCTGGAATAATGGTCTGCAAAGAATTAGAAAAAGGGAACACAATGTGGGGAAATGTCGCCAAGACTTGCCTACAGAGGCGATTTTGAATTTTAGATATGCTTGCTTGGTCATTCTGCTTGGTGTTTAACAGTTCCTGAATGATCAGAAGGAGAAGCAAGGCAGAGTAATCAAACAAGCAAGAGTTCCAGGGTTTGCAAAGTCTCCCTTAAACAATGGAAAATGAAGCCCAAGATTTCCCTGAATTCAGAATATATTCTGAGCATTAAAAGACAATCTAACATGGAGAGAGGGCTTTGGTGTACTGGGCTTACCTGGGTGAACATTATCCAAGTGAGAAAGCATCTCCAAGCACTATCTTAAATGCCACGTGGAACCTCCTGTTTAAATTCCATTTCTGGCTACATATGGAACGCCAGTGTATCAGGAACATTGTCTAAAGGGCTTGGGTGTGGAGGACATTGTGTCTACTAGTCAACATTGAATTGGTAAATTTAGAAGTACAGCCACTCAGAGTGACAAAGCTAACAAAATGAAATTCAACATTGGTGGCGCAGTGGTTAAATGCCTGTACTGCAGCCATTCACTCAAAACCACAAGGTTGCGAGTTCAAGACCAGCAAAAGGGCCCAAGCTCGACTCAGGCTTGCATCCTTCCGAGGTCACTAAAATGAGTACCCAGACTGTTGGGGGCAAATTAGCTTACTTGCTAATTAGCTTACTTGCTGTTCACCGCTATGATCTTTGGAATAGCGGTATATAAATAAAACAAATTACTATTATTATTATTATTATTATTATTATTATTATCATGGAGAAATGTAAGGTACTGCACTTAGGGTAGAAAAATAAAATGCACAGATATAGGATGGGTGACACCTGGCTGAATGAAACTACATGTTAAAGGGATCTGGGAGTCCAAGTAGACCACAAGTTGAACATGAGTCAACAGTGCGATGCGGCAGCTAAAAAGGCCAATGCAATTTTAGGCTGCATCAATAAAAGTATAGTCTCTAGATCAAGAGAAGTAATAGTGCCACTGTATTCTGCTTTGGTCAGGCCCCACCTGGAATATTGCGTCCAGTTCTGGGCACCACAATTTAAAAAGGATGTTGAGAAACTGGAGCATGTCCAAAGGAGGGCGACTAAAATGGTGAAGGGTCTGGAAACCATGCCCTATGAGGAACGACTCAGGGAGCTGGGGATGTTTAGCCTGGAGAAGAGAAGGTTAAGAGGTTATATGATAGCCCTGTTTAAATATTTGAAAGGATGTCATATTGAGGAGGGAGCAAGCTTGTTTTCTGCTGCTCCAGAGAACAGGACCCAGAACAATGGATGCAAGCTACAGGAAAAGAGATTCCACCTCAACATTAGGAGGAACTTCCTGACAGTACGGGCTGTTTGACAGTGGAACAAACTCCCTCATAGTGTAGTGGAGTCTCCTTCCTTGGAGGTCTTTAAGCAGAGGCTAGATGGCCATCTGTCGGGGATGCTTTGGTTTGGATTTCCTGCATGGCAGGGGTTTAGACTGGATGGCCCTTGCAGTCTCTTCCAACTCTATGATTCTATGATTCTATGACCATCTCCAAGGAGAGTCAACAATATAGGAACATGTGTTAGATATTATCAAACTAGTTCTATCAGGAGGTCTTTTGTAAAACTAATGCATCTGAAATGCCCATTCAGGACCAAGCCATTAAAAAGGGGGTAGATCCCAACAGTTTTATGTTCTTCCATATGCTGCAATGATTAGAACTAAATTCAGAAGGAACAAGGAAAGAGAGTGGGTGGCAGATACTGTTGCGTCTGCTAATCAAAAAGCCCCGATGCTTTCCGTTTTACAAGCCCTGACTCCATTACACTGCTGTTTTGCATGGGAGACTTCATTTGGTTACCACTGTTTTCTAGGATCCAATCACAAAGAAAGAGTACGTTGTGCCACATATGCAATGCATAAATCAACTTTGGTGCCCCCTTATCTTCTGTTTTCCTGTCTGAAAAACATCTTTCTGTCTCTGAACAAAATAATAATAATAGTGGCTTAACTTTGTTCATGAAGTGTGAGTGGAGTGATGTAATCCAGCTGCCTTAATGACTTATGTCTGCTCATGAGTCAAGCTGCAGCATATCAGCCCAAACTGCATTTCCTGAATCAGATCCAAATTGATTCACAATGATGTAATAATTGCTGTGCAATCACTCCAACTTCACCTTCAGTTTTTAAAACACCCCACCCTTTCCTCTTAAACTTTGGGTTGCCTGGATGAAAACAGAAATTGCCCATTATTCTTTCTATCCTTTCTGAATACAGCACCCACAGTCTTCTTCCATTCCTCCCTGCAGCACCAAAATGCTCTCCCCTAGGAGCCTGTACTTCCTGGTATAGCTGGCTTCACAGTGTAATCATCTTACACTTTTAGAATCAGTTGTTGCTTGACTATATTTTCAAAATAGGAAAGGCCCACCTTTGAAGCTGTCTTTTATTTTAGAACAAATGACATCTTGAATACACTTTTAGACTGAAAATAAAAACAAAGCACCTTTTACAACAGCACTTTAGTGCTGCTGCAGTTATTTCTCAAATCCAATTCCATTTGTCTACACATTTCAAAGCAGACAATGGCCCATTCACACTAAGATGAACACATCCTGCTATGAAATCCTATTTTTATTTATTGTGATATAATATTTCTTCAAGCAATATAGCGATTTCCGCTCACAGGAGAGTTCCCTGGTTGTCACTCTCTTCATAAAACAAAAACAAACACTGAGAATGATTTATTCCTATCTGTGCTTCCAATTCAGAGAGTGGTATTTTGTGCCACTCGCAAAGTTTGCATTCCAGATTACAGGGCCCCATTTGATCTGATCTTTAGTCACAGTGAAGCTACTGCAGAATAGTTCTAGCTCGCACCACTCAACAGTGCTAAACTTCTGGGGTTACATGAACCCCTAGTACACCTTACTGCCCTGCCATCATCATCATCATCATCATCATCATCATCATCATCATCATCATCATGTAGTTATAAGCAGTGGCTGTAAATTTACCCAACGCTGTACAGCATCTTTTTAGTTAGATGGACCCTGCCCTCGGGCTTCCAATCTAAAAAGACATGACACAGAAGGAGAAGTGGTGATGGGAAAGGGTAAGAGGTCCAGCAGTTCCCTCTACCTCCGAGGCCTGGACCAAGGCAGATGGACTGGAGGGAGGGCTTGGGCTTCATAATGGATGGTTAATCTTCTTCCAGAAAACATACTCTATGTATCACAGAATACAAATGTGAGTTTTTGCCTACACGCTTAAGGCAGGTGTAGGGAAAAATCCTAGATGGTTGTGAAACTGGACCATGAAGAAGGCTGACGGAAGAGAAATCACCTTATTTGAATGTTATACTGGAGGATGAAACTACAAATACCACGGATACCAAAAAGACAATAAATGAGTCCCTGTTGCAAAGCAGTTGGAATGTTCCTAGAAGCCAAAATGATTAACAGGCTATTGTACTTCAGACACATCACAAGACAGCACCTCACTGGAAAAGACAATAATGCTGGGCAAAGTGGAAGGTAGTAGGAAAAACTCAGGATACATCTGCACTGCAGAAAATGCAGTTTGACACTGCTTTAACTGCCATGGTGCAATAATATAATAAAATAATAGGTTGTATTTATATACCCCCAATCACTGGGATCCGAGCAGTTTAACAACAAAGGATAATAGATGGTTCCCTGCCCACAGGCTTACAATCTAAAAGACACGACACAAAAGGAGAAGGGAATGGTGAGGGGGGGGGAGGGAATCAGGTCAGCATTTCTTCTCTCCCTCTGAGGCCTGGACCAAGGCAGATGGACCGGAGGGAGGCTCTTCTTCTTCAGGGCTAGCCCCTGAGGGTACTGGGCCAGCCTCTCTCCCTCAAGGGCCGAACGATGACAGTTAGGGAGGGAGGAGCCTCTTTCTTCAGGCTAGCCCCTGATGGTACTGGGCCAGCCTTCTCTCTCCTCTCCCAGAGCCGAAGATGACAGTTAGGGAGGGAGGAGCCTCCTTCTTCAGGCCAGCCCCTGATGGTACTGGGCCAGCCTCTCTCTCCCCCAGAGGCCGAAAGATGACAGTTAGGGAGGGAGGAGCCTTTCTTCAGGCCAGCCCCTGATGGTACTGGGCAGCCTTCTCTCTCCCCCAGAGGCCGAAGATGACAGTTAGGGAGGGAGGAGCCTCTTTCTTCAGGCCAGTCCTGTGGTACTGGGCCAGCCTTCTCTCTCCCCCCAGAGCCGAAGATGACAGTTAGGAGGGAGGAGCCCTTTCTTCAGGCCAGCCCCTGAGGGTACGGGCCAGCCTTCTCTCTCCCCCAGATACTATGCAATTCTGCAATACAGAATAGCAGAAAACAACATTACGGTGGATTAATAAATCAAAAGTCATCGCCCTAACTGAGTTGGCAAGGCCATCAACCCCTGCTAAACTGGACAGTAATTTGGAATGACAGGATTCGTATTCAGATGTATGTGGGGGCGGGTTTTAAGGGGAGTAGAAACTTATGGGTCTGCCTCATAAGGTCATTAGGTCTCATAGTTAATTTGCAAGCATTTTAAAGAGCCACCTTCTTCTTTTCCCATTTTTGGATGACTGTGACTGTCCACCCCCTCATATGACATTGAGGTAATAAATGGGCCCTGGTATCTTCTAGGGTTTGCAGGACCCCTGTGGATAACAAAATCTGTGGATGTTCAAGTTCCATTAAATACAATGTGTGAAGTAAATGGGTCGCTTACCTGAAATGTCAAAATCAAGCCTTCTATGGGGGGGGGGGGATTATATATATAATATATATATATAATATATATAGATAATTTATATATAATATTGCTTGAATCCGTGGATAAAGAATCGTGGATAAGGAGGGCCGACTGCATTGGATTAGCGAACTTTTTCTGGGAGCACAAAGATAGGGGAGAAAATTTTTGGAGTGGGAGTAAATTTCCTATAGCTTTTTACTGTAGATTTTCAGGGTTATTACATTTAGTCTAGTTGAGTTAAGGGCACCTGCTATGTCGCAGGTTAAGATACAGTTAGTTTAAGGAGGCAAGGGGGAGCAGTGGTGAACATCACAAGTAGTAAAATGAGGTCATAAAGGTCCTACATGAATTGCTTACTAAACCTGAAGCTGGCTCACCACCGAGAACTTGTGGTGGATGCATCCAGAACTCTATAGTTTGGGCTAAGGCACAACAATGAAGGACTAAATAATAAATAAATTGTTGTTCCAGTGCTTGGATCCAGGTGGTGTTACCTAAACCAGGAACCAACAAGAGACAGGATTTCTGATTTCTGTTTGTGTTTCAGCCAGAACGTCCTTGAATAAATGTTAATGGTGATTATGTTTGTGTAAAATGACTGTACAGATGTACCATCAAAAGATTTGAGTTCTTGGACCATAGTTTGCATTTCAGAAGAAGGACCTCTGGCAAGGGAGGGTTCAAACTCCAGTGTACAGTCAACCCTCCACTTCGTGGGGGTTAGGGGCACAATACCCATGCAAAAAAGTGGAAAAACCATGATAAGCAGGGAAAGGAAGATGACACAACACACCACACACACACCACTCTCTCTCTCTCTCTCCTCCCTGGTGTGATGAAGGCTTTGGGAACCTTCTGCACCTCTGCCAACCCTGAGGCAAAGTTGGGTTAACAGGAAAGACCTGCAATATTTCACTGGAAGTTGCCATGAATTGTGAGATCAGGCAGCACCACACGTTAGGTGGAACAGGATTTTTCTCCCGTCAGACAGAGTCCGGTGAGATGGGTCTCACAATTGGAATGTAGTAATGGAACAATGTAAGATTCCTCCAAAGAAACAGACAAAACAGAAAAGGAAGAAAGAGTAGCCGTATTCATCTAAAGGTGTACCTGTTAAGAGGTTCATGACTTAGGCTATGGAAAACCATTTAAGAAGCTGGGTCAAAATTAAAGTTAGGATTTTCAAGTTAATAAAATAGCATTTAAGAAAATAAGAAAGATGCTCCCCAACCCACTGGGGACGCCCAGAAGCATTTTATAAAAGAAAAACTTCATGGATAATAAGTGGGTAAAATTGGGGTTCAATTATTTTCAATAGAAAACTTTAGAGTAATATCACAAGAAGAACTTAAAGAAAGGGGATTAAGAGGTTGTAAAAACATGCCCCCCTTCTTCAGACGGATTGGGACAACTCCACGCTGTGGCCCTGATCTGGACTCTGGAGGGCACAAAAAGGAGCCGCAAAAAGCAGCTCCTTTTTGTGCCCCCAAAAGGGCACCATAGTGCAGCTGTATGGCACCTTTGGTGCGGCAATCATGGACACAGTGCCAGAGGGGCATCAGATCCATGTGTCATCTAGAGCAGTGCACAGCATCAGGGCCCTGGTGGCCTTGTCAAGGGCATGCGTCATCTGGACGTGACATCCTGACTCATTGGCTATTAATAGACAACTAAGGAGAAACTGAAGATTTAGATTAAAACTACAGTTTGGAAAGAGAAACGGACAGAATTAATTAAGGAAAATCAAAAAGTTTTATCAAAGATCTGCAAGGTGTTGCTAAAATGGGAAACATAAGAGGAACGTATAGAGGATTATATGATACAATAGACAAAGAACTTTGGCCATAATATGGAATTAGATAAATGGGGAAAAGTTTGGAAAAAAACAATAAAAATATCTCTAGTGCAAAATATAAGAGAAAATGTATACAAGCTGCATTATAGATGGTATTTGACCCCTGAGAAATATCAAAATATAAAACAATAGATGACAAATGCTGGAAAGTGTAAGACAAAAAAGGAACCCTATTCATCAATGATGGATGTGTAAAAAGGCCAAGAAATGTTGGATCTCCAACATCAGAAAATTGAGGAAATATTAACATTTAAATTTCAAATGAATCGAGAAACTATTTGCTAAGCATTATAGGGGAAGGAGCAGATAAACAAAAAGGTAGGATAATATATTATACGATTGCTACAGCCAGAATGATACATGTCCAAAAAATGGAAAGAAGAATACATCTACAATTCAAGTTGGCTCGTCAACTTGTAGAGAGGGTTGAATTAGAAAAATGATGTGTTTTGATCAAAGAAGGCATCTAGCGAAATTTGCTCATAGCTGGGAACAGGTTATGGAATACATATGTAACAGTGGGGTACAACAGACTGAGGGATTTATGGATTAATCATCCCAAATAACAGAGGGGGGAATGTACTAGAAAGTATATATTATATACAGAATAGATGATATAAAGAAATATAATATATGATATATTTTAAAGACATATTTGTATTTATTATTTTCTTCTTCTTTTTTTGTTCTCACCTACTGGTGGGGTTATTAGGTATTAATCCAATGAAAGACATGTGGGTTTTTACAATATATCTTTAAAATAAGACAGAGAGAACGCAGAATTTATTGCTTCATTCTTTCTCCCAAAGAAAACAAGTGCTGAATTTGGTGCAAATAGAAGTAATGCGCAATAAGGGGACAACAGCCCGATCACTCTCTTCCCTAAATGAATCAAGTCTCTAGCAACTGATAAACTGCATCTAAGGATATAAAGAACTTGCAAATGAATGTCAAGCCATTGTCAATAGTTGAGAATTTTTTGGACAACAGGAGAGTCCCAAGAGACTGAAGGAAGGCAAATGTTGGTCCCATCTTCAAAAAGAGGAGGGGGAAAGGAACTCAACAATTACCAACCAGTCATCTTATGGTCCAACACAGAAAGATCCTAACGGAAGATCATTAAATAACCATAAATGAAACAAGGGCGGGTTACAAACTGCCAGGAAGCTTCCGCACCTCCCTAACCCTAATACGCACTCTGCGCGTAAAAAAAGACGGTCGCCGTCATGAGGACATCACGTCCGCGCCGCCCACACCGGGCGGGGGCGGACGTGATGTCCTCACTCCACGTCAGGGCCCTAGAGCGCCCTTTCCGCGGACAGGAAGGAGCTCCATTGCGAGCTCCTTCCTGGTTTGCGGCGGCACATTTGCTTCGCTGGGTGCAGCTTTCAGACGGCTGCGCCAGCGAAGCAGTGGAGAAAGGGGCCAAGCGGCCCCCTCTCCTTCTCCCCGCCGCCGCGGGTGTCCTTGGGGCTTGAAGCCCCAGGACACCCCTTTTCAGGCGGCGGGGAAGCGGCGTTTTGCGCTTCCCGCAGCCTGAAAAGCGCAAGATCGGGGCCTCAGCGGCTGCCGGTCTGGCAGCTGAGGCCCCGATACACCAGGAAAAGGGGCGGTTGCAGCCCGCCCCAAATGGGCGGTCTATAACCCGCCAAGGAGACACCCTATTTAATTTATCACATTGGAAGTAGCTTGTGGTCCTGGAGTCAATATACACAGCAACACGGTCCTAAAATCTGTTAGTTTTATTGTGACACTGTGAATAGACAGAGAAAATCCAACTGAGAAAGTGGGAAGAGTGGCAATGTAACACAAATTATCCACATAGCCTACAAATGTCCGGCCCCTGAAAGATATTATAGAGGCCCATCCATTCATGTTGGCTTTGGAGAGCAGGGACACATTATTAACAAAAACAATCTGAACTGTCCATTAGGTTCCAAGAACATTGGGCAGTCCCTTAGAGTCCTTGGCCTATACAAATCTTGTCTTTTGCACACCCATTTCCCGAACTACCAGTTTTCAGCAAAGACTGCCCTTCTGACTGCAATGTACGTAGCGAGTTTTAACATTTTTTATTTTAAAAAACCTCTAAATTTCATATAATGAAATCAGTTTGTGTGACAATTTCAAAACAATGAGTAACTAACCAAATGAGATAGTAGTTTCATCACATTATTAACTTAAAAACTAATTTCATTTATACTCCTGGGGAGTATTAAAAGCAATAAAGAAGTGGGTTTTCTTTTACCAAAGAATGTTTTAAATTGCTTTTTCATAACAAGATGAAATGTCTCATGTGGCTATTAAACATATTGTTGACTACTTTCCATATTTAGAATTGTGGGGGGAAATGGAACAGTTGTGAGGGGAGATGAAACTGTCATAAAGGCCATAAATCTTAGGGATTATAGAGGACTCTCTAATAAGAGAATCAGATGATTAGCACCCAAACAGATCATTTGTACAGACTCTTCTTGCAGACCCCCCAAGAGTCCATTCTTCCTTTGGATAATTGCACACCCTGCCAGTGTCCTGCTTTAAGTGGGCAGGCATGCTTGCTTTACCTGGCTTCCACTTTTCACCTGGGCTAAATGTTCCCATTTCCCCTCCCATTTCCAAGGTCTATTTTTCTTAGTTGAAGTGAGAAGCATAGTTTTTAAAGCAAGAGGCCAAAATATGTACAGTTACCTTCTACGTTTGTGGGATTAATATCAGGGATTTGATTATCACAAGTTTGTCCAGTGGGGGGAAGAAGAGCAGGAAGAAAGAGAAAGAGAAGCAGGCTTCTTCCCTTCACCAATCCGGTGCCCCAGATGTACCCAAGTGTGAGAAGAGGCAAGGTAGGGAAGGACCACAGCAATGGAGTGCCCAGCAGAGGCGGGGAGAGGCACTGCTCCCCGTACAACCTTGTGGCCTCTCTGCTGCTCACCACCACCCACTCCAAGGCTCCTTTGCACACTGATGCCTCCAACTACACCTTTCGTGAGGGGTCTGTGCCCCTAACCCCCACATATGTGGAGGGTCAATGTACAGCACTTCCAGCTTGTCTGGTGCTTCTGAGGTGAAGGTGAAGTACTGTAGCTGGCATGGCTGACAAAGGCTTGGCTTGGCTGGCTGAGGAAGCAGTAGCAAAGACAAGGGGAGGGTCCTTACTAGCCTGGCTGGGTGAAGGAAGCAACAACAGCTGCAAACACAAAAGTGTGAGCAACTTGCCCTTCATAGCATATGTTCCTGGTGCACAGCAGCAAACAATGATGATAGGGGACTGCTGCGTCCTTATCTTTCTGGAGTGTGACCTTTTGAAGTGGAGATTAACCTCTACCATTGTCCATAGCCCATTGGAAATCAAGGGCAACTCTTAGTTGTGTTCATTTCAGTCTGCGTTAATTGCCTTGTTGACAGCTGTAACATTACCTCTGCACTGCTCATACTCAGCACTCTTATCTGCTTCAGATAGTCCAACCTCTCGGGGAGAAGAGCAGATCTTTGATTCTTGTTTTTTTACCAACTTCACTTGGCATGAGATGATCACTTCACTGCTTTTATAAATTAAGAAAACACAAGTATTCCTTTCATCAGATTTGGTGTGGGGATCTCATACGCTCCAGCAATTGATGGCAAAGACTTTGGTGCATGCATTGATGATCCACACCTGGATTATTGCAACTCATTCGTGGGTTTTCCTATTTCCCACCTTACCCCCTAATCTCTGTGCATGCTTGGTGGCCAGGATCATCTTTTTTGTCCACCATTTGATCGTGTTACCCCTTTGTTATCCCTCCACTCCTCCTTTCAGAATCTGATATAAAATTCTTCTCCTAACCTTTAAACCTTCATGGCTTGGGTCCCCTCATTTGTTAGTGCTCTTCGCTTACCACACTTTTCATGACTGAGATCTTAGACGCCAGTCTCCGGACCCAGCCAAGGTTCTCCTCCCCCCTGCTCAAATCCGCCTTCTCCTGTACTTCTCCTCGTGCCTGGATTTCCTCCCCACACAGTTAAGGACATTACTCCCTGGCAACTTTGAAGGCTGAGTGAAGACACACGTGCAGGAGACATCCAAATACTGGTTGTTAAACTGCGCTTACTTTGTCTCATGTATACGAGTTAATATTGTTTTAGAGATGTTTAACATGATGGTGTGGTTTTTGATTGCACGCCATGGCAGGCTTTTATTTTCTTTTCTATTTATTTGGCCCCTATTAGGTAAAGAGCTGTGCAAACTTACAGCGCTCTATAAATAAATGTTGATAATAATAATAATAACTACTACTACTGCTGCTCACTACTGTTGTGCACCCATTTGGAGGAAGAGCAGACCTTGCCCTAGCAACGTCTTGGCTAATTAAGGCTGGAATCCATTATTGGCATTCACAGAGATACTTGGAGTGACCTGTATGCCTTTAAAAAAAAAATGTGCAAGAAGGATTCCATACCTCCTTGTGCAACATCCAAACTTCTGCTGTCAAGCCTTCAGTTGCTCCTGTAGCCATAACTTGTGGGTGGTGGGTGGGAATAGGAGGGTGACCAGGCAATGCCATTTGGCAGCTATTATCCAGTCAGGAATATTCTCCCAGACTTCAACAACTGACTGGGTGCTATCTGATCACT
Organism: Sceloporus undulatus; assembly: GCF_019175285.1. Taxonomy (NCBI): domain Eukaryota; kingdom Metazoa; phylum Chordata; class Lepidosauria; order Squamata; family Phrynosomatidae; genus Sceloporus; species Sceloporus undulatus. Next base: position 107,954,894 of record NC_056522.1, on the reverse strand, counting down.
TTCACCTCCCCTTTCCACAGTCAGTAGACGCCATGGCAGCAACCTTAAGGCTGACAAGTCTTTGGGCCAGCAGAACACGGAGTTGCAAGTGAAAAGTATGCCTGTATACCCTGTGCTGTGCTTTAATCTGACATATGGAACAACCAGAAGGCTCTGAGACCCAGGAACAGTATCAAATGCTCACAGAAAGTCAGTCATAGCATGCCCAAATGAGAACAGTGGTTTAATTCCCAGTACCTTCTGGGCATTATTCAAGGTGATGGCAAGAACCTATCTTGTCATACCATCCTGCCACACGGTAAGATCTGATGGAGAAATTGCTCTCTGTTCTTCCTTCCACACAGATGGAGGTAAACTTATTTGAAAGTGCTTCAGTGGGCCTTTTCTGTAGCTGTACTTCAGTTGGGGAATTTCTTTCCTTAGAGATTTTCTTTATATTTCTGCTGCCTGGTTCTAGAGTTTTTGTTTAAACAATGTCCATTAACCAATTGTTTCCATTTTCGGATGATTCTCTTTATTTCACTTTCTGTCATATCTTGTTTGCATTTTCTTTTTCGCATCAAGTGTTGTTACCCACATTTTGAACACTTCAAAAAGCCAATATCTTAATGAAATAATTCTATCTAACCTCTTTGTCAAAGTGTTGTGTGTGTTGCATATATGCACTCTTCAAGTCATATGTTGACTTATGATGACCCCATCAAGTTCATAGGGTTTCTTAGACAAGGATATTCAGAAGTGATTTTGCTAATTCCTCTTTTGAAATACAGTCAGCCCTCCATACCAGGGATTTTTTATTCAGGATAAGAGCATGCATCCATATCTTGAAATTTTAAAATATAAATCCCAAAACACACCGATTTTGCCAATTTATATAAGGAACGCATTTCACAATGCTATTGTATTTAATGGAACTGAATATCCATGGATTTTGGTATCTAGGGCCGGAACCAACCCGTGGATACCAAGGGCCTACTATATAGCCTACAACACCTGGTATTCTTTGATGGTCCTCCATCCAAATACTAATCAGGGAAGACCCTGCTTAGCTTCAGATCAGTCCAAAGCTAAGCAGGGTTTTTAGACCCGATGCAGGAAGGATTTAAACTCATGCCACTGCCATAAATACGTGTGTGCCAAGAATTTCTTCGGTATGCAATAACATGTGTGTGGGCAATTTTTCATTTATAGAGTATAGGCATACTTCAGTTAACTAAGGCGGGATAAAGACCACCCAAAAGGGCGGTCTGCCACCACCCAGTTTGCTGCGTGGAGGACCACAGCAGTCAAACCACGAGGCTCCCTCATGCAGCAAAAGAACCCACAAAAAGCGGGTTCTTTTGCGGTGCATTGATGTGCCAGGTGCCAATGGTGCACTTGCGGCGTCACAACCGTGCTGAGATGTGCGGCTGCAGGCGCCGTCACGTCAAAATGGGTGCCCATGTGTAAGGGTGCGCCATTTTGATGCCCCCGTCATGTGTGAGGGGCGAAGCATTTGAAAGCACCGCCCCTCGCATGTGACGGGCGCCTCATAGCACCCGTTAAATCGGACCTAAGAATCTGAACAGATGGTGAAAAAGCCTGCTTCAAGGGTCATCAGCACAGAAGAGCCCTCCTCCCGACCACCATCTGAGGGGAGAAAGCAGGCAAGAAACAACAGGCCTCTGCCTGCCAAGAAGAAGAGCCCCCTCCCGACCACTATCTTGAGGGGAGAGAAGCAGCAAGAAACACAGGCCTCTTGCCTGCAGAAGAAGCCCTCCTCCCGCCACCATCTTGAGGGGAGAAAGCAGAGTCATAATGTGTTACGTATGTTTAATCTGATATTGGAAACCGCTTGATGTCCACGAAAGCGGTATACAAATAAAGCTTATTATTATTTTTATTATTATTATTATATTATTGTTAGACATGATACATTCCCGATGAGGCCGGAGCCAGCTTGAAGCCTCCTGACTGCCCAACATGGCAGCTTATGACTCTTTGGCGCGCAGTGTTTATCGCCACAACACTGCTGGAGCATTTTAAAGCTGGCATCAAGCCATGGCGGGGTGGGAAAGCCAGCTTTCAGGCCAAAAAGGAACGGATCTATCTGCTCCCTTTTTGGCTGGCTTTAAGGTGGATTGGACCACGGCATCTGTTTACTGTGGCCCCAGTCCATCCTTTTCCTGCCCATCTGTTTCCCCTCCCTAAGCCTCTGACAAAGAAGCTCCTGTTTACAAGTTTTTTTGGTCACGCAGCCTCCCTTGTCTTTGTCATTATGTGTCTAATGTGAAGGATTATTTTAAAGCAGCATTGAATTGGGAAGATGGTGGAAAAACACAGACTTCTGGTACTGAGCATATCTGTAGTAGCAAAACATAGAAAAGGGGGAAAGCAGATAAAGCTGCCTCATGACTACCCTTAGCATGTTGACAACCATAGATCTATAAATCAGGCCACCAAAATGGAAATCTTAAAAAGTGGAGGCTGGAGAAGAAAGTCATCCCTGGATGCGTTCTGAAGAAATGTTCAGATGATCCCTAGAAGGTTCAAATGTTGTTTTGTTTTTTGCTTATGCAAGGCTTATCGTCCTGGTCATTTCATTTCCCATGTTAGATATCTATCTACTATCTATCTAATCTATCTATCTATCTATCTATCTATCATCTATCTATCTATCATCATTTTTGTTGAAACATGTGCTGCTCTTTTTTTTTTTTTTTTTTTTTTGTGGTGTAGGAACTATCTCTATTGTCTCCATTTTATTTCTGGTACAAAATTTCCTGTTAAAGAAGCAATGTCCAGGAACAATCTATTTCATTAAGTGAGGTATACTTTACACTTAATAATGTACTAAACGTCCAATAATCATTATGAGGGTAAGACAAACAAGTTTTGATCTGTCTTTTCAAACTGATAGATCAGCTTCCCTATGGACATTAAGACTGATAAGGGGGCATAGCCTGGACCAAACGTTGATCCACCATTCATTTAATTAGTATGCTACATCACTAAAACTGTAGTTGTTTTTATTACTGCCTGCATACATCTTGAGCAATGCTTAGAGTATCTCCTATTTTCTTTTTCTATACCCATTTAACATTCTTTTTGAGTCACTATCACAGTCCAAGCCCACATATTCCTAATGGTCCCTAGTACTGCTACTTTAAAAAAAAATAGTTATGGTCAGGGTTTTTCTTTTTTGAAAACTGTCTTTCTGATGAGAGTTACTTTTCCATCCTCAACAGTTCTTACTGTCAGTTGCAGCTCAAGTAAAACTACCCTTCTATTCTACCTAGCGAATGGAAGGGAACTTAAAGCCATGTTTTTCCTTCTCCCTAGACATTGCTAATGGGTTTCTGTCAGGGGCAACATGTTTGATTTCATTTCAACCACCTGTGAGATCTAGAGTAACACAGATATTTCTATTTGAGAGATGGGGAAACATTTGAAACTACTTGATTAAATGGCATAGACTACCTCGTGGGATGTTAGTCTTGCAAGGGATCCCAGCTTTCAAATCTATCTTCTCTGCTTAAGGAAATTTTTCAATAGTTAGCATCACCATGGTTATTAAGTGGTGGTTGAAGGGACAAACTTTTAGACATGTCCATAACAGCAGTGACAGAGAATCAATTTCCTTCATCTATAAAGTATAAGAACATTGCTGGGTCATCTGAAAATTCAGTCTGGTACAGCAAGGTGAGGAATATTGGGGTCTCAAGATCCTTTTGCACTTCAGGTACCAAAGGTCAGAGCCAGCATGGCCAAGAGACTGTGATGTCACAATCTAAAACATCTGGGTGGCTGGACAAGCCAGGATACTCCAAAAGCAGCCCAGAATGTCCTGCCTCTCCTTGTTACCTGGGGCCTTGCCAGGCTAGGGTTGCCATTTGTCCCCCAAAAATCTAAAAATCCCAGATTGAAGGCACTAAAATGTCTCAGCCGGCTGGGCCAGATGAAGCAGAAAATCCCAGATTTCTCCTTCATCTGGCCCAGCCGGCTGAAATGTTTTTAGTGCCTTCAATCTGGGATTTTTAGAGGCCACTGGGTAGGTTAAAATGTGACGTGATGATGAAGCAGAAGCCATGAAAAAAATTGGCACTAGCGGGAACTTCTTCCTGACTTACAGACTCCGTTTGCACTGCACAGCCATAGCATTGCCATCTTATTCTTCCATTCCCCCCCACTTCCCCCAACAGGCCAGAAGATGAGAAAGAAAAAGAAGCAAGAAGAGATGGTCTTGTGTTGTGTATGTAGTAGTGTGGGTAAAGTATTAAGGACTTTAGCCTAGGGTAAGGCAGCACAACGAACTTCGCTTCCAAACCCAAGAGAGTCCCTTTGCTCTCTGGGGCTGCTCAGAAGACTCTCTCTCTTCACATCGGCGGGGAGGTGGGGGGAGAAGGAAAAAGAGCTCTTAGCTTAGTACTGGTACTGAAGTTGAAACATAATGATGAAAAAGTGCATGTCTGAATTTCAAATCAGGATGCAAATTAATAATATAAACATAAAAATATTTGCATTATGATATAATTAGATGCCCTGAGATGAGGGACTGGAATAGGGCAACCCTAGCCGGGTGCTGGGCCACTGGCAAGCCCACCGCCATGGAATATCATTTGCTCAGAGCTCAGAATGAGGTCCCCGCTCGAGCACTCTGCAGGCAGCACGTGAAACACATGTCGAACAGCTGCCCAATGTCTCAATAGAGGGCTCTGAATTTCCAAGAGATCTGGAAAAATAGTAAATGTTTTTGTTTAAGAGGGATCATTTACTCTGTTTAATTGAGATTGTCTGAACTGTTCAACATAACCTGAGGTTGGGCCCTGAGCTGTTCTGACTCCCCACCCCACTCCTACCACCACCACCAAGCAGACTGGAGGGAAGAGGCTTTTGATTTGGCCCATGCAAATCACATTCTGGAGGGCCATGTGTTCCCCACCACTGTAGTACAGAGTCTACTTTGTATACACTGGTGTACAAATGCTTCCAGGGAGCTTTCATCTCATAGTAACTCAGTGGAATCTCTTTCTTAGGTTGCCCCCATACTGTGGATTTTTTTTGCTTGCCTATTGTATAATCTGCTTCTCCCATATCAGAATTCAAAGACATTCACGACATGATTAAATAACAGATGCAGTCGAAAACACATTGCCACTATCTACTGTGGACTTTGGCCATATCACAATGCAACTGTAGCACTTTGATACCACTTTAACTGCCACAGCTGTATCCTGTGAAATTCGGAGTTTGTAATTTGATGAAGGTCTTAGAGGCTGTGCCCCAGCTGCACCGATCGGGGCCCAGCAACTGCACCTGCAGCCCCGGTCTAGCCTTTCCAGGGCAAAAAAATGAGCGACCAAAAGTGGCTCCTTTTTGCGCCCTGGAAAGGGTGCGATAGCCAAGGTGATGCAACTTTAAGGTGCTCTTTTGGCGCTGTTCATGTGTATGCAGCGCCAAAGGAGTGCCGTGATGCCGTGTACCATTGGAATGGTGTGCAGTGTCATGCCGCCATGGGTGGAGTCAGGGCATGCATCATATAGATGCCATGCCCCGACTGTGCCTCAGGCTAGCCTTAATTGCTGGCCTGCATAGCCCTAAGACTTCTCTGCCAAAGAGCTCTAGCACTGAGTTGAGGGGAATGTAGTACAGAACCTAAACGGTCATCATACTGCAAATCCCAGGACCAAAGACAACCACAGCATGTAAAGTGTGTGAAATCAGATCCTCATGGGCAGTGAGGACCAAGTGAAACACCAGTCTTGGAAGTTTATCGCATGGGGGGGGGGGAAGTCCCCGATGCGTTCTAACGAGCACGGCGCAGGGTGCATGGAGCGTGATGGGAACCCAATGGTCCCAGAATGCTAGTTTACCGCACGATGGAACGCTGCCACCGTCACTGTTGGGCGTCCCATCGGGTTCCCAAGGTGTTCCAGAGGGCGCCATTTCTAGGAACAGAGATGGTGCCCCCTGGAACACATTGGGAACCTGAGGGGAACGCCGGCGGGACGGCGTTGTCCGCAGGTGGTAAACTAGCGTTCTGGGATCCATCAGGTTCCCATCACGCCCGTCGCGCCCGCGCTCTGCGTTAGAACGCATCGGAACGTTTTTCCCCCATGCGATATACCTCTAGAAGTCTAGAAAATACTAATAAACTTTACTAGTGTTAAAGAAAGCACATCGGCAATTTGGAGCAAATAAACCTATTTGCAGAGCATGCTGGGCAGATCAAGTGTTATGAGAAACCTACAGAGATAAGCAGGGGAAAATTACACAAGGCCCCATCTCATCTTAAAATGTATGAACTGGGTTTAGGTTTCAGAGGCTTAGGGGACAAACAGACAACCCCAAAAGGGCAGATTGGGGCTGCCCTGGAGCTGCTCACTCCAGCGCCCTGGCAATCACACACCATGTCCCCAATTCACCCTGGAGCTGGTTCAAACAGAAGCAGAAAAGATCTGCTCCTATGTGGACCAGTAAAGGGCTGCCTTAGGCAGCCCCACTACAACCCGAGGCAGGTTGAAGCTGCTCCCAGGGTGTGCAGTGTCAAAATGCCACACCCCTGGAGTGGCTTGAACCTTATTATTATTATTAACCTTTATTTATAAAGCGCTGTAAATTTACACAGCGCTGTACATACAATCTTTTTAATTGGACGGTTCCCTGCCCTCAGGCTTACAATCTAAAAAGACACGACACAAAGGGAGTGGTGGTGAGGAAGTGGCCTCTCTAGTAGGATAATACATATAAAATGCATAGCAATACAGGAAATGATTCAATAAAACAGGCAACAAAAGAACATCAAATAGCAAGTGACAATTATGAAATGCCTGGGAACCTCCCCCCATCTGAACAGCTGGCTGGCTTCCGGGCAGCTTCCGGGTGTGCGGCATCAAAACGCCATGCCCCCAAGCTGCCCGGGAGCCAGCTTTTATGGCCAGTCTGTTCGGCCCCTTAGCCTGAGTCTTCCATCATAAAATGGTATCAATCCAGTGTAATTGTGCAGTTTCGATACATCCATTGCAAATTAAATGAATTATCAAATTAAGACATCTGAATTAGAACCAAACACATATATTGTGGTTTCGAGTATAGCACACTTGCCACCATTAATGCCTTTTTCTCAACACCAGTCAGTTATCAAACCTTGGTTGATTAAAAAGGCCTTTGCCTGACAGCAGAAACAGACAGGGAGCTATTGGTCAGGGCTTTCTTGGAAGTAATTCCATAACCGGGGGGGGGGGATCTTTCAAGATATGATGAGTATCTGAGGTGCAGATATTCCATGATTAATGAGTATACAATTGGTATTTTGGCACATTTGAGTTTTGAGGGTTGAACTATGATACTGGAGACCAGGGTTTGATTCCCTGGTGGCCCATGGAAACCCACTGGGTGACTGTGGGCAAATCATATTATCTCAGCCTCAAGGGAAGGCAATGGCAAACCTCCTCTGAACAAATCTTGCCAAGTCAACCTCATGATAGGATCATGCTTTAAGGTCACCATAAGTCAGAAACAATTTGAAGGCACACAACAACAATGACCACCACAACAAATTGGTGTTACCAATTCATGCAAATATTCTTAAACACTGGGTGTTTTTGTACCACCTACTGAATTTTGCATATTTTGGTTTCTGTTTTATTGTTATTTTGTTTTAATTTGTTCATCTTTTAAACCAACTTGTTATATTTCACAAGGAAAAGTAGACTGGCATTCTGTATCGCGGTTATGGATTAGTAATGTAGAATTATGGATTTGTTACTGCTTCATATTTAGTAACAGTACATAATCACAATCATGGCACTATTGCCATGATTGTAAAGCTGCCCCCCTCATCCACCTTAACGCCAGCAGCTATATAGGGCAAAGAAGGTCTGTTCAGCTGACAATCAAAGCATACAAAAAAGGATGTTTCCAGCCCCCTCCCACCAACAAGTGAGGCTGCAACAATCTGAACTAGGACTCCTTCCACAATTCCTCATCATGGGCTTGTTTGTTAGTGGGAGAGAGCTAGAAAAATCATCCTTCTTCATTGATTTACTCAATGAAGCTGCTGGCTGTTAAGGTGGGTTTGGGGGGTTAGTCTAGAATATGTTATCCATTTGAAGCCAAGTAGCCAATATAGGATATCAGCAATTGTCTATAAATACTCAGACCAGTACAACTGTAGATACCAATAGGGACTGGAGTGGATTGTAACATAAGCAAAGTAGTAAATCCTTAGTTATTTCATTCTTAACATGAGTCTGAAAATTATGCTAATTTTTTACCTGTGGTGAGAGAAAATGAACATTCCTCTATAGGTTTCTCCCTGTATTAAATGTCCCCAAATGTGTGGAGGAATTGTTCTGCAGAGAAAAACCCTCCCCTTGCAAAAGGCCTGTTTTTTGTACAAACAAATTAGTGTTTTTGTGTTAAAAAATAGTTGGGTTTTCTGCATAGAATTTCTCTGCAACATTGTAGGACACTGAATTTTAGGACTGTGCATTATCCTCACTGCTCTATATTCTTCCTAATGGGTTTTCCTGATTGTTAAGAAATGCTCTTTCTTTCTTTCTTTCTTTCTTTCTTTCTTTTTTTCTTTCCATACCTAACAGCAGGTGATGCTCAACTGGTGTTATCTAGTGGGACAGTACCTCCAAGTGTAAATGACAGGCCAAGTCTATGGATGTCACATTTCCTGCTTTGTATCTCATAAACCTGCCAGAGTGATTTAGTGAAGCTTTGCTGGTATAAATGGTTATTAATAATCCATACACAACAGTGACAGATGGTAATAGTTGCCAAACCAGTCGAAAGCAAGGAAGATTTGTGGTCAGCATTCCTCACGCGTTTAATGAGAGACAGCTTCTATCCCGTTGAGTCTGGCTACAAGCTCACTCACCCCAACTTTGACTCTCAAGTTTCATCTCCTTCCAAATGATTCGAGTCCTGGTCCCTTAATTTGTGATGGGTTTCAATCAGAGCAAAAAGTGGTGGCAAGATGTAAAAGGAGACAGGAAAGGAGGCATTATTACCCCAGAGTTTTTCCCCCCCTAGTTAAAGGTATTTCCTGTTGCTCAACAGGGTTCCATTAGCATTCCAGTTAAGAAGCACTGCTTATTTGAAAAAGATGTATTTATTTTCCTTCACAAGCTAGGGCTTTCAGACGTGGAAATGGAATGCAATTCATGGCAGCTGTCATTCTGTTCCACTTCCGCTTTCCCTTTTGCTCATGTGAGTCACCAATAAAAGCTTGCAGAAATAACTAGATGCTAGCAAGTGTCTTTTAAGACTCTGGGTGTGCATGCTTCTGAATGGAGAAAAATGCAAATCTGCATGGACACAGCAAACATGCAGTGCTACCTCATTAGTGTTGGTGGTTGTCATTGATGTTGTGTGACTCTAAATCATTGTTTACTAATAGCAATGAGTAACCCTATCATAGGGTTTTCTTGGCAAGTTTCTTTAGAGAGGAATTGCCATTGACATCCTCTGAGGCTGAGAGAGTGTGACTTGCCCAAGGTCACCCTGGTTTGCTACAATGTTTCTCCTGCAACACTCAAGGATAAACTCTTGTCCAGTTTTAAGTAAGGAGATTATTGCACTCCTTTTAAACTGACTTATCCCAGACAGGATAAAGTTCAATTTAAATTTAAAAGCGGGTTTTTAATCACACTCAGCCAGAGCCAGGAAAGTGCAATAAATAATAATAATGATAAGAATCATAATAATAACAATTTTTATTTATATCCCACCTATTCTTCCTAGGAGCGAGGCAGCTTACAGTAAACAGGCCATTCCATAGTTTGGGAGCAGTTGCAGAGAAGGTCCTGTGGGTTGCCATAGTTATTGTGGTCTTCACTTGTAAAAAGTTTTGTCCTGAGGACCTGAGGGTGCAGGGTGGATTATACAGAAGGGGGCGATCCTGTAAGTAGGTTGGACCCAAGCTATGTAGGGCTTTAAAGGTCACAACCAACACCTTGTACTGCACCTGGAAACCAATGGGCAGACAGTGGAGTGATTTAAGGATAGGTGTTACATGGTCACTTCTAATCTTTCTGGTGACCAACCTGGCTGCCATGTTCTGAACTAACTGAAGTTTCCAAACTATGCACAAGGATAGCCCCATGTAGAGTGCTCTGCAGAAATCGAGTCGTGAAGTTACTAGTGCATGAACCACAGTTTCCAGGTCTCCCGGTTCCAGGAAAGTGCAACCCATCTTCAGCCCAGACCCCAGTCGAGCTTATTCTCTGGCTTTTCAAAAATGACAAGCTCCAATTTTTGAAAAGCCTCTGGATACACATGGCTGGGGTCTGGGCTATAGATGAGTTGCAGTCGCCCTGCTCCAGATGAGTGCAATAATACCCACTTTTAAATTTAAATTCAACTTTATCCCATTGATGATAAATTGGTTTAAAAGGAGTGCAATAATCCCCTAAATCTAGCTGGAAAACCTCTGGTTCTAAATGTTATCAGCAAGGCTCAGCTTCAATTTGTAACCAGAGCAACCTATTAGGTAAATATCACAGTACACCATTATAGCACTGTTATTTCACTTTAACTGCTATGGCTGCCTCCTGTGAAATCTTGGGATTTACAGTCTAGGGAGAGGCATTTAGAATTCTCAGGCAGGGACCTCATAGGCCTACCTAAACTACAAAGCCCAGAATTCCACAGTAAGCAGCCGTAAACATTAAAGTGGAACAATAGTGCTAAAACAGTATAGTAAGATACATAAAGACTAGGGCAGCTGAGCTGGGAGCAGAACAAGACATGTCTTTGAACCAAGAAAGAAAGTGGTAGTCCTTTTTAAAATAAAAAATTGGTGGTTTGCCCAGTAAGTAAAATACTTCAAGGTCAGGTTCAAATGTAAAAAGAGGTATTTATAATGCTGGAAAGGACAAGTGTGGCAGGTCCAGAAACCAATTTCATTCACTGGGACTCTCCCAGGGCCAACAAAAATACAAAGAACAAAATTATAAAAAAAACCAGAAGTGGCTCCTCATTCTGAAAAACAAAAGGTGTGTCATAATTTACATTTCTATCTAAAAAGTAATAGTGGGTCAGAGTGGTTTAATGGTTTATGCATTGGACCAGGACACTGGGAGAGTATGGTTTGAATCCCAGCTCAGCCACTGGGTGACTTTGGACAAGTCATACTCTCAGCTTCAGAGGATGGCAATGGCATCTGCCCTAAAGAAATTTGTCAAGAAAACCCCACAACAGGTTTGCCTTAAGATTGCCATAAGTCAGAAACAACTTGAACATGAGCAGAAACAACAACAAAAACTTGCATCTGGAGACTTTCAGAAGAGGCTATTCATTCTCCCAATGTCATTGTCTCTCTTGTCTAAAAAAGGGATGTCCAAGGTATCCCCAGACTGAAGGTCACAGAAGCACCTGCGGTAGTATGTATCACCAGGATCTTACTTTGCTTATTCCTCTTTTAATGTTTCCATAGAGTCCATTTAAACAACAGCACCAAAAATAACAACTCTTTAAAGACTCCTGAAAGTCTGCTGTGAAGTTTCAGAAAGATTGTGGTAAGTGATGCTTAAGAATACAGCTTACTCTGACACCTCAAGTACACATGTTTTACTAAAATATATGAAATGGGAGGTACAGGGGTTGTGCTTCCAGTCAAAAGCACATTTTGATCAATGTGGCCTTTTATTAACATTTTTTGTTTTTTGTTTTTGTTTTTATTTTGAAAATGAAAAAAATGACTTTTTGCATTTGGTTCCAGCAAAGCAAAAAGTCATTTTTTCTTTGTAGAAACAAAAACCAAAAAAAAAAAAAGATGAATAAAAAGCCCCAAACAAAAAAACAAACAAATTAACAGACAATAAACATAAATCTACAATTTGAAAACCGTTTGCAACAATTGAAGATCTTAATCTGGACAGATTGATGTTTATCACAAGAACAGTTAATTAAGTCAAAAAGAATCATCCTAATTTTATCTAAGATCTCTTCAAATGTTTGTGTGAGATATCAGTAGGACAATGCTGCTATCTTTCAAATTATTAATAAAATTAATAAAAGTTAATAACATTTCATCAAACACATTGTTCCTTGTCCACTTGCATGCCTGATCTGACATGTTAATTTTTCTAGGGGGGCTAAATTTAAGATTTTACAGTGTCATAAATCTAGATTTAGGTTCTCAAACCATTTTCAGTTGCAAACCATGTTTGACTGTCAGCAAAAGAAAGAAGTTGATCCTTCCATTAGTACCACTCTTGTAATTGGCACACTTATAAAAAGAAAAGTTAGAAAGCAGTGTGGCTGCTTATTCCCATAAGTATTTGTTGTTTTTTTTTATTGCCTACCTCACCTCCAATGAACTCATTTATTCTCATGACAACTTTGGGTGGTAGGTCAGGCACAGAGAAAGTGTGACTGACACAAGATTATTCAGTAGCTTAGTGGAGACTTAAACTGGGATTTCCTAACTCCCAATCCAACATGCTCTAACATGTACTACACTACAATAGACTATTCCAGAGAAAATGAAAGTATATCCCACTTTTTAAAAAGGAGGAGGAGGAGATCCAAATGATGTTTTGCCCATTATTTGTTTTGGACTATTTCCTCCTCCCTCCCATATTTTTTTTATACCATTCCAAATTGAAACTGTGTGCCTGTCTGATTTTTCTCAGCAGAGGAGTCTACTCATTTATAATTAAGATGCTATTGTTGTTGTAGTAGTAGTTGTTGTTGATATCCAGTTCTGTAGTACTAAAATGGCAAACTCTAATGGTACTATACCTAAACTAATTTCCTTGGAAGAAAACCAACACACAAACAGATACTGGTATTCTGTTGGTTAATCCCAACTAGAGTAGGCCTAATCAATTGCTGAAATCAACACATAGGTAACTGCAGTGTTTTCATTGGGTCTGTTGTTGTTAGCTGCCTTCAGACTGATGACTCATGGCAACCCTGTGGATGAGAAATCTCCAAGGTTCCTTGTCCTCTACCTCTCTGCTCAGGTCATGCAGGCACAGGCCTGTGGTCTCTTTGATTGTGTTTAACCATATGGCATGCAGTCTTCTTCTGTTTCTACTACTTTCCACCTTTCCTAGCATCATTGTTTTTTTCTAATTGTTCATTTTTCTCATGGTGTTTCCAAAGTACGGCAACTTCAATTTAGTCATCTTAGGCCTGTTACAGACAGGCCAAAATAAAGCTGCTTCGAGTCACTTTGGAGGTATGGTATTTCAATGATGCATGCGTGCTAAGAGTCCAAAAGCCGCATCAGAGCTGCATTCCAGTCCTTAGAACTGGAGTGTGGCTTTGGTGTGGCTTTTGGACTCTTAGGACACATGCATCATTGAAATACCATACCTCCAAAGTGACTCGAAGCAGCTTTATTTTGGCCTGTCTGTAACAGGCTATAGCTTCCAAAGAGAGTTCAAGCTTGATCTGTTCCCAAACCCATTTGTTTGTCTTTCTGGATGTCCATGGTGTTCTCATTGCTTTCCTCCAGCACCATTTCTCAGATAAGTTGGTTTTTTTCCCTATCTGCTTTTCTTTCTCTCTTTTTTTTTTACCATCCAGCTTTCACTTCTGTACATGATGATAGGGAATACAATGGCTTGGACCATCCTGACTTTGGTGTGCAGAGTTATGTCTTTACACTTTATGATCTTGTCCAGTTCTTTCATAGCTGCCCGATCATAGTATTTTATTTATTTATTTATTTATTTATTGGCTGCAGTCTCCATTCTGCAATATTTGAACCAAGGTATGGGAACTCTTTGACTATTTCAATTTTATTGCTATAAAATAGGATTTAGGCCACCATGTGTACCGAGGCATTGGAGAAGACTGTCATGCATGTGTGTGTGATGTTTTTCCAAGGAAACAAACACAGTAGTAGCACCATTACAGTTTGCCTGTATTGCACTCTGCCAGAAACTTTTTTTAAAAGATTAAAAAGGCACCAGGGGAAAAAAAGGGCACATCTAGCAACACAGCAGGGGAGGTGTACAGGGGAGTTAAACACATCCATAACAATCCGTGTTACAAGGAAGACACCCATAAATAAACCAAAATATGACACCTTTCTATTGATTAAGCAGAATTAAAAAGCTGCATTCAATTGGCACAAATCACCAGTCTGGATGAGCCCAAGGGCTATCGCTTAAAATGTGTTACTGAAGAAACCATCCAAATCAAAGTAGTGAGGAGAGGTATTAGCACCATCAAGGGGAACTGCCTGAGGATGCACTCCTAAGCCATGTGGAAGGATGTGGTAATATGAGGTGAAAGAATTCAGATTGCAGGTGTGTTATATGTTATATGTTTGAATGATCCTCATGTAAAGAAAAAAAAAACCTAGCTCACATAACTACCACCTTCTAAGAAAAAAAAGTTTAGCCTTCTCCTTGATACATCAATTTACTACATGAAATGTGCTTTTTAGATGGAAGAATGTTATCAAAGATAGCACTCTCAGTTTACTGTCTAAAGTAGTATAGTCCAGTGTTCTACTACTGCAGTCCCTCACCTCATTTGGCTGTATTTACATTGCATAATTAATGCAGTCTGATACTGCTTTAATTGCCATGGCTCAATGCTATGGAATTTTGGGATCTGTAGCTTTGTGAGATATTTAGCCGTATCTATCAGAGAGCTCTGGTGACACAACAAACTACAAATCTGAGGATTTCATAGGATGGAGCCATGAATAAATCC
>NC_056522.1:107890136-107940214 GCF_019175285.1 Sceloporus undulatus | reverse complement strand
TATTATTATTATTATTATTATTATTATTATTATTATTATTATTATTATTATGACAGTTAAAGTAGTGTCAAACTGCATTAATTGTGCATTGTGGCAGCAGCCATTTGGCATAGTATGGAGACAGGCTCTGAGTGCTGCAGAGGGATACTCCACAACTGCTGATGGCAACATTTTTTACTCCCCCTATGAACCTTTGTTCATTGCTATCTGGATCACTTTAAAATACTGCAGTTTTGAGCAGTATAAAATCCCAGCATGAATGGGAATGCATCATTTGACACCAAATTGACTGGCCATCAGAACTTTCCTGTAGTGCTTTAAATATTCATAGAGCATGAGAGGGGTGCTGTGCAGCTGTAAGCTACTTCACAGTGCAGCCACAAACTCATAACCCCCTTTTGATGTTTATATAAGAGATTGTGAAAGAAGTATATATCTTGGAGGAGACTAGCAGTGCCTAAAGACCTCCTATCAGCCTCTGTCCCTTGAATCTATGACAAGGTGCCTAGAATCCAGGAAAAGAAAAAAAAAAAAAACCTTCTATGTTCAGCCTTACTTTTATATACAGATAAATACACTAGACATGATCATAGAAAAAAAAATCATCATCATCATCATCATCATCATCAACAACAACAACAACAGTCAAACTGCTGTTGAGATTGGGGTGGAATCACATGCCATGTTCACTCAAAAGTAAATCCTATTTAGTTCAAGGACACATATGTCTTCCTGGTAACTGTACATAGGCCTGGAGCTTTAGGCAATGGCAATGACCATTCATGATAAATATGAGATTGATGTTAGGAATAACCATGAAGGCAGGGTAGTTAAAGTGCAATCCTGGTAGATTATTCAGCAGTGTAACCATGACAGATTATTCAGAAGACTATTCAGCATCCTCATCTTCCAGATCTCATTAACTGGAGAGATAGCAGAATGTGAGCTTGTCAGGGTTGATTGTTTGGCTGAGCTGACTAGAAGCTTTCATGTGTGATTTTGGAACATTTTGAGCCATGTGCTATCCCTGAGCAAATGGTTTCTTTGGGGGAAGCATTTACTGAGAAGTGATCACCAACGTGGTTGGGAACATTCTGCCTCATTCTCTGAAGAGGGCCATATTGGCCTCCCTGGAAAGGGAGTTCCAGAACCTAAGCAATGCACAGCTACTGATATCTCCATCAAATATGTCTATGAAGGTGAGAGGACTGAGAGAAAGGCCTCCTCTGAGCATATCAAGGCCCAGGAAGGCTCATATGGAGATGTCTGATCTGTCAAGTAGCCTACCAATGGTTCCCAACATTTTTGGGGTACCACCCTTTTTCCTCTAGTATCCCCCAATGCCTATCACAGGACAAGAAGGACACGGGGCTGCCCCCTCATTGCCACCCTCCACTTTGTGCAGCAACCAGCCAGCCAGCCAGCAGTGGCATCTACTTCAGCTGTTCCCAGCTCACCACTGCCGCCTCCTCCACCTGAGTATGCAAAGGAATCTTGTAGCACCTTTGAGACTAACTGAAAGAATGAAGCTGATGAGCTTTCAAATCTGAGGAAACAGGCTGAAGTCCACAGAGGTTCAAACTACCAGCTTCTTTCTTTCTGTTAATCTCAAAGGTGCTACAAGATCCCTTTGCATACTGATTTTCCAGAATAACACGACACATGGGAGGAAAATGTCCTTCTGCCATGCTTAAATTGCATTAATCATGCTATTGGGGGGAAGATTGTCACACCCCTCCACACTTATCCCATTCTTTTACCATCTGTAAACATTAACGGACCCATCATTGGGTATTAACAGGAACTCCCACTAATACCTAATGACAGGTCCATTACCATTTACAGATGGGAGAAGAATGGGATAAGAGCACGGGGGTATAATCTTTGTGTCTTTGAATTGCTCCACCTTACCCTCTCATATGTGAATACAGCAATGGTAATGGCCCAGGCCTGCTCTTCCCTCTCACCCACACTGCTCTTACATGAAAAGGAAGCTGGATGGGTACTTTATGACAAAGTGCAACGGTAGGAGCACTGAGCAGCTGGTTGAGCAGCAACCAAGAAGCCTCTTGCCCACACTGGCCTTTGCTGCAAGGTCAGCATTGTTGAGAGGCTTCTCATTCATTGCTCAGCCAGCCTCTCAACTGCTGCTCCCAAGATGACAAGGTGCAAAGGGAGAAGCTTCTTCCTGGTGTGGAAGGACTTTCAATCCTTCTTCAAGGGCAGACAAAGGCGCAATCAGCTTCCCACTTTTTCCCCTGGTGAGGAAGAACTCTCAACCCTACAGGGTAGAAGGGGTCACAACTGGCTTCTCTTTTTTCTCCCTAGTGAGGAAGGACTTTCAATCCTTCACTGGGCAGTAGCCAGTGTGTGTATGTAGGGGTGTTCTGGATTGGAGAATGGTGTGTATGGGGAAAGGGAGAGATTATAACTACAGGAGCTGCTCCAAGGTAAAGGACCCTTACCAAGAATCAACCCTGGAAAATCCTCCCCAAGAGACATGACTTTCCACACAGCTTCAAGTCATCCCCCACGTACATACTGTATTGTTTCTTCTGCTACCACTTCTCTTGACCTGTCTGACAAAATAAATGAAGGAGCAGCAGAGCAGCCCCAGTGTGCCAGCCATGTCCTAGCAAAACTCACAAAGTTTGAGCAGGGCACAAAATTTGAAAGCTTCTTTTTACTGCCACTTCTCCTCCAATTGCCATGTAGTCTAACTTCTTGCTCCAGTCAGTTAATCTGTTCAAAAATGGCACAGCTGTTCAAAAATGAGCCAGAGAAACCCAAGCCTCACAAGAGTTTCCCAACCACTGGCACCACTACTAGCGAAAGACATGACTAAAGGAGTGATCTTGAGCTTGCATGGACAGGCAAAGAGCAGAGGACACCACCATATGAAGCAATCAATGAAGTTACACAGTTACTTTAAGGGACCTTGAAAAAAGATGTTTTAGGCAACCCTAATCCTCACCATGGTCCTAAAAGCCACCGGTTCCCCTTTCTTCCTTGAATGCCAGTACAGGACTTTGACTGAAGGCCTCCCTGCCACCCCCTTTTCACTCACCACCCCCTTGATGTTTCCATTGCTTCCCAGGGAAAGTGGGATTCTCCTTCACTTTAGGAATCACTGGCCTAGACCTAAACTGTATAGAGTTCTAACTTGTTATCATATATTGTATTATTGATGGATAGTGAAATACTTTCTCAGTCACACTAAAGTTTGCTAATGATATAGCTAAAGTACCAGATTGGCTGAGCTCTGGAACAGCAGCAAGTGTCAAAAGAAGTTTTCATTCCATCTCACTTTTGATAATTCACTTGATTACTGAATGAAATAATTGAAAGAGAGCAGACTCTCTCATAGGGAAGCTTGATTGTTTTGGTCTATAAGAAAAGTAAATATAATCCATTGTAAGAGGTTGGTATGCTAGTACTTTATTGACAGGCATACCAATTAGTCTGAGCTGGAGGGGGAAAAACCCTCCTAATAAGAACTTACCACAGTTTCCCCTACTGAGTTAAACAGCTGAGACCTTTGGGATTTCCCGTGTGTTTTTAAGCAATTTACTTCTTCAAAACAAATCCCTCACTTCCTCTTTCAGCAGGGGAGAAAATACTTTATTGCTGCACTGCTTCAGTCTGCAAATGGCACATTGCCACAAAACAGCATTTCCAAAACATGCAAAACAATCTGTCAGCATGACTGTATCAGTAAAGCTACAGTGAAAAAGAAGCACCTTCACAAGGACCATTAGTTTGTCCTCAGCATGCTTTCCCCAAGATCAGTTTCATTTTTACATCTCTTTTGAATCTTCACATTGCTATGCCAAAAGTTTACCTTTTCAATGTTCAGTCCATAAATACATAACATGAAGGCAGAAATAATCCCAGAAAATCACTTTAATGGTTCTCTTCACATTTTCCCCAGCCTCTTTGCACTGTTTTTTAAAAATCTTTTATTTTTAGAGTTATAAAATGCCACTTCACTGATGCACAATAGCACTGTAAAAAAAAAAAAAAAAACCCAGAAAGGAAAAGAGAAGGGAGCATATTTTCCTGATATGTTTCAGAATTAAAAAGAAACTCACTTGAATGTGGGAATAAAATATTGTGACTAGTACTGGGAATTTCCAGAAAAAAATAGTTCAGGATGACAAGCATACTGTTTATATTCTTTAAAAAAAAGAAGGAAGGAAGGAAGGAAGGAAGGAAGGAAGGAAGGAAGGAAGGAAGGAAGGAAGGATAAGCAACAGAAACCACTACCTCTTACATATTTGACCCATCTGGAGGACCTCTAACTGCCTCACTGATATCCCATACATTGTAAGGATGTATATAGGCATACAGCTCTTATGATGTTGCAAAAAGGAGTCACTCTAGGTGGTTCCTTTTTTGCTGCACAGCGGTGCCTCGCCATTTGGTTGCTGCAGCAATGCTATGCCGCAAAAAGGGGCGGCATTTTCCCACCCGTCTGTCTCAGCCCCTAGTAACCTATCCCTGCTCTTACCACTTTATTTCTACCTTTGGTATAAAAGTTTCTGTTAAAGAAATAAAGTCCACCTCAGCAAACCCCATCTTTGGTTTAAACAGCCTTTGGAAGAGCCCTAATGCAGATTCAAGCCTGACAAACAGCCCCCAAAGGAATGAAAAGAACAAGCAGACATCAAGCAGACAAAAACCAGCAATGCTCAAAGAATTACACTGCAAGAACTCCTACTTCTTTAAAGATAGTTTAGAAGAGTCCTGCGTCCTTCCATCAGAATATGTTATGTTACTGAGCCTTCCAAATGTTTTGCCAACACCATTCCCCCTCCCACAAAAAAATTAATTGGCTTCACAAAAATATCCTTTTTCACATTTAAGGGGGGGGGGAAACATTACAGCTTTGTAGCATTGCTGTCTTATGTCCCATCAGATTGTTTTTACTACTGTGACATCATTAATCATTATACTTTTGAAAATACTGTATACACAAAAGTCCAAATTCATGTTTGAGAACTATTTCAGAATTACACAGGTATAACTCAAGCAAAGTTGAATGCATTGTGTTTGGGTTTCAGATTGCTACAAGTTCTGACTGCTACTGTTCTAATTTGTCTCTCCCTTGAAAAATCAGCACTGAGGAGCTTCACTAACCAAATATTTGTTTGCAGAGAGAGCTATTTGCTGGCGTTAGCATGATTGACCACAGTAATTATAGAGAAAGCTATTTGTGTGTTATTTATAATTCTTTTGGATAGCTTGTTTTGGCAGTGCTTAAAATTTCAGTCTTTAATCCACAAGAAACAGGCTTGCAAAAGGCTACACTGGAAATTATGGGTTGAGGGGGGAGAGGAAGAAGGTGCTTGCATTTGGTCATATATGCCATAAACTATGCTATTCTAACTTTGCCCTTTTGGAGCTTTAGGAACTAAAGAGCAATGAAAGGAAATAGCAGTGGGTGCTGAGTGGCACCACACCAAGGCAACCCAAGACACAGGTAATGTGAGCTCACCAGCACTGCCCAATCAATGTACTCTTTAGCAGTGAATTGGATGGGTTATATCCAAGGGTGAGGAGGTCATTCAAAATGTCAACAAGGCCAGCTGGAAGCTTGGATGTAGACACCATTAACTCCTTAATAGACTTCAGACTAAATTCAACTGTCATATGGTAAGAATTTTGGTTACCATACCAACCTAGACCAAATTCAAACCAGTGACCTAGGGCTGAAATGCTCCATATCATATTGCCAACCCCCGGGGCCATCCAGGCTTTGCAATTGCAGCTTTTAATGCTTGGTTAGGAATTCATACAAGAGACTATGAAAATTAAGGCTGTTTCCTTCTCTGGTAGTCAGGAAGCAGACCCTTCCCAAAGGTAGAATTGTTCAGAAAGACATATGGAACTTGTCAAGTTCTTGATACTGTATTTACATTTTGCAAATTGAACCTGTCTTGAAATCCACAGTCAGAAGAGAAGAATAGCACTCACTCGATAGGCCAAGGATTTTGGAAGCAATGTTTTTGCTGCATTAAAATGAATGACTAATATCTCAGTAGTTGTGTTAACTACAAAGGATGAGAAACATGGAATCAGGCTTGAAAGAGAAAGGGTTTTAACAATGCAACAAATACAATAGCTGGTGGCTTCCAGATGAGTTCTGCATTGGATCTACTCCAGGTATCAATCAAAATGTTGAGAGAACCACACAAGATGCTGAACCCTATCCCCCAAATAACTGTCCTCAATATGTTTAAATACCCTAAAGGCATCAGTCCCATCTGAACGTGGCAACTAAGCAGGGTAAACTTTGGTTAGTACTTGGATGAGAGACTGCCAATGAATATTAAGTGCTATAGGACGCTGGCTGCCGATCAGCTTCCGGGCACAGTACACGATGTTGGTTATTATTTTTAAAGCCCTATATGGCTTGGGCCCAAGTTACTTGAGGGAACGTCTCTCCCTACATAATCTGCCCCATACTCTCAGAACATCTGAGAAGAATCTATTGGAAACACAAATGACTAGATTTGACTATGACTTTCCAAAGAACTTTTACTGCCGCTGCCCCTAAATTATGGAATGGCTTGCTGGAAGAGATCCGTCTTCTTACCACCTTGGACGCTTTTAAGAAGGCAGTCAAGACGGAGCTCTTCCAGTGAGCCTATTCATCTGACCCTGTTTAGGATCCATCCTTTAATCCTTAATTATGATTCTGTGTAATTCTACTGTTATAAAACTGTTGTACTATGATAAATTAGTTTTATTTGATATTATTATTGCTGAGATGATGTACTGTATTGGATTTTATTGATTGTATTTGTATGTTTTTATTGAGCTGTGACCCCACCTCAATCTGCAGGGAGAGGCGGGGAAATATTTAAAAATAATAATAATAATAATAATTATTATTATTATTATTATTATTATTATTATTATTGGCTATATTTCAGAGGAAGGAACTGGCAAATTACCCTACAATCTACTCTTGCCTTTTCTTGCTGGTTTGCTACTCACAAATGCTTCTGGAAGCAGCTGCCGTTTACCAGGATTTTTGGAGGCTATCATGTACCTTTGACTTAAGAACAGTACTCTCTATCTGGGGTGTTTGTATTCTTATGCTGAGTGTTCCACTTCAGGAGGAATGTAAATGGAGTTGTGAATGAGGAAGGAGACACTTGACTGGCTAGTTAGATCAGCCAAATGAACCAGCTTTGTAATCTTTATCCCTTTTCCCCTTGATTGAAGGATCAAATGAGTTCAACATCTTGGATAGTTTCTGTAATTCAGACTAAAACCCAAAGTGGATTCACTCACCCCATTGTTTTAGGAATGTCTTATATTAAGTTAATACACCTCTTTGCATGTAAGCATGTGTATAAGACTGCAGTCTCAGACCAGATATCCACAGACCTGTGAGGAGTCCCATTGAATTCAGTGGAAATTACTTATGATCCATTGGCTTGTGTAGTCAATGTTGCAATTTTCCAAATCATACAGTCCTTTATTGAGTCTTCCTTTACCATTTATACCATTTGTATTCCACATGGATGCGGTTTTAGTCATTTGTCAGATGGATATGATGAGTCATCTATGAAGCATAGAATATGTATATGTTTGTCAACTATCAAATTAAAAATTCTAATGTTGTCCAGGTGTTGTTATTTCTTCTCATTTTTATTCTCTCTCTCTCTCTTTCAGAAAGTGGTTCCTAAAATACAATTTGGTAGATATAACCTCCAATTTAAAGAAAAAGAAAAAAAAGAAAAGAAAAGGGAGGTCAAATCTGAATTAAACACAAACCACCCATCTTTTTGTTGGTCCTTGAACCCACCTTAAACATGTGTTGAGTGATGGTTTCAGTATATTGACATGCCATGCATGCTCACCTGAAACAAGCCAGGAACATTCCAAGGTAAGGGAGGGCTTATTAGAGTCTGACTGAAGGTGACAGTAGATTATCACTTTGCAGGCTCTGAATTGCTACACACTGTCTCAGGAACTGTTGAGGTTCCAGTGCAATCTCTAGGGAATAAGAAATTTAGCCCGCTGGGTACAGAAAGCTAAAGGAAGATGACTTTGTAGAAAATTCAAGAAGGAGAGTGAAGGAGGGAGAGATGGGGAATTTCTCCAGTAACCTAAAGCCCTTTCATACACCACAATTATAGTACTACAATTCCACTTCAATTGCCATGGATGCATCCTATGGAATTATGGGGTTTGTAATTTGGCGAGGCACTATTGCTTACTGGCTCAGAATTCTACATAGTCCTCCCTTCACTACAAATTGCAGGATTCCATAAAATAGAGCCATGGCAGTAAAACAGGAATCTTAATGCTATAATATATCACACAAGCAACACATGCTGAAATTTCTTCTACACACCCATTCAAGGAACAGGAGTCCCATCCTGATTTTCACCTGGCAAACTCAATGAACAACTGAATGTGCATATGGATCTGCATGTGCCTGCACTATGAATACACAATGGCATCAGATGTGCAGTTCCACGTCCATGAATGGAATGCAGGTCTTCAGCAACAGATAAAAATGTCCAAAGATAGGAAGATGCCATGCATGCATAAGACACCAACAGGATTTCACCCATAGTGGTCATCTTTTTACAAGCTATGGGGAACACCATTTTTAACTGTCTTTTTCTTATCTCAGAATTGGTTGTTAAAGAGCATCCTGTTGCATATTGTGATCATGAGTATGATGCCCATTCTACCTCCCTGGCTAATGACAGGAAAGTAGCAAAGCCCTAGTAATTATCCTTCTTCACAGACCACTGTGATGCAAACAGCAGCAGCTTTGATGCATGCATCTGTGAGGTCAAAAGAAACTCTCCAGCAGTCCCAAGATGACTGAGATGATAACATGCAGAACTAGGAGTCAACTTTCTGCATCCTGGTAGAAGAAAAGGCAAGGAAACCCCTCACCTTTTGTTTGTTTGTTTTTAATTTGTTTGTCAGTAAATCTAATTTGCTGATTATTTAAATAGGAATTTAATTCTTACTGATGCGTGCAAGCTTGTCTGTTGCAAGAGAAACTATTTGCAGCTGTCATGCCTGCCAGCTCCTGTTTGGACACCGAAGCAGGCTTAACTAATTAGAAGAGCCTTCCATCTAGTTAGCTCTGTATGAGCAGATC
Organism: Sceloporus undulatus; assembly: GCF_019175285.1. Taxonomy (NCBI): domain Eukaryota; kingdom Metazoa; phylum Chordata; class Lepidosauria; order Squamata; family Phrynosomatidae; genus Sceloporus; species Sceloporus undulatus. The sequence goes on along the minus strand of NC_056522.1, from coordinate 107,931,075 downwards.
CCAGAGCCAGGTTGGCAATGAAGGCTGCTATTGGTCAACTGGCAGGAACCAAAGAAAGAAAGAAAGAAAGAGGTAAAGCAAAAGGTCTTTCTTAGTCCTCATTGAAGGATAAGACTAGTAGAAGTTAAACACTGCAACAAACATACAGCCAGAGACAAATCATTATTGTATTCATTTTTACCATATGATCAATATGCAAAGACTCATATCCAAGTTCATGCAAGATCTCTTGAACCCTTTCAGAGAAATCCCTGATCATTCCTTCTGACAGCAAACTTTGGTAGTGAATACTGATGCTGACCGTTTTGGAGCTCTAATGAAGCTCCAGGAAAAACGGAAGGAATTTTTGCAGTGGCAGGAGCAGGTGACAGCTCTCATGTCAGTGGGGTAAATGTTAGAAGAACTATCTAAAGTTCTGAATTCATCCTGGAGATCTTCTAGCTCCTTTGTACACAGGCTGAAACTTGCAGCAGGTTTACTGTCGCACTGCCATTAGATTTGCCAGAACATTCTGGTTTGTTTTCATGTGAAGAAAAAATCATATGAACATCGAGGCAAATGATTTTTTAAAAACTTGAAGGTTTGGAATAGCTTTCGGGGGCACAAAAGTGGGTTGGAGGAGGGCCATACCTTCCCCATTCCTGGTCAAAGCTGAAGTCTTACATTTTCAGAGAACCCAAATGATGGTGTTGTACTGAGACAGCACACCACACAGAATTCAAGCAGGAGCTTCTATAATCAAATATCCTCCCAACACAAAACTCCTTCCTGTGGAATGTTAGCATTTTGGTGTGAGAAGATGGAGTTCTAGTTGAGACATCTAACCGATGTGCTATCTTTCCATATGCAAGTCAAGTTTTTACATAGAAAGCATTCTTGTAAAATAAACAAACAAACCCTTGAATACATTTTAAAACATTACAGAGATCCAGATCAGCTCAGATAATGTATAGCATTGTTTTAGGTCTGAAATCTATTTAGAAAACAAAAATATATGCATGTTTACCCAGGCCTTCATTGCCAAAACACTTTAGTTTAGAATCAAAAAATGAAAGAAGTGTGGATAAACAATATACAAATCATCTTTCTGATGAAATAAGTCAGCTAGAGTGTGGCTTTTCTCAAAGGCATGTGGTTTAGATTTTATATCAACAGTCTGCTCCACACCCAGTAAATAAAATAACCTCACTGGAATGAATAAGAAGCAGTCAACCACATTTTGCATGTCACTGGCCAGCTTTATTACATTTGAAGCTTGATCCCATTCCTGAAGCATTCTAGGGACTTTATTCACAAATATGTGTATATAAGAGTGCTGTAAACAGTTCAGGTATTTCATCAGTACTCACTGTTAGTTAATAGAGATAAATGACTGAAATTCATATTTTCTGTAACATTCAAGCAATGTACACATTTGAATTGGATTTGGGGATAGATTTAATTTTAATCGATTAAGAAGAAAATCATTTGCCTCACCACCCTGTAATCCTGTAATGAAATTCTTCTCCCACTGACAAGCCCAAAGTATAGATACTGCCCTAGGGTATGACTATGTGGAGTTGGTAAAAAAAAATGAAAGCATTCTCTGAAGATGCCACCCACAGATGCTGGCGAAACGTCAAGAAGAAACTCTCCTAGGACATGGCCACATAGCCTGAAAACCCCACAAAAAACTATGGATGCTGGCCATGAAAGCCTTTGACTTCACATTGTACCTCCCATATGAATTCTACCCCTGCAAATTAACTTTTCGTTGAGTCCACAAATTTCTAACACTGCAGTAATTTAAAACTAGACCTGATCATTGACACAAAAAGAATTTAGGCATCGAAATAAAAGAGGCAGGCAAGCTTACCAGTGCAACCAATACAAACCACAAATATAAAAGTTTTAGGTATGGAAGATTTTCAGTGCTTCCTTCTCTGCAATAGGCCAGAGGCGGGCTAGCTGAATGGGTGAAGGAGGTAGTGAATGCCTCACTCCAACATCCCAACATGCCTAAAAGAGGCAGTTGTGAGACCTTTGTTAAAAAACCATCTCTGAATCCCACTGTAATTGATAATTATAGACCAGTTTCCAACTTACCATTTTTGGGCAAGGTACTGGAACGTGTGGTGGCTTCTCAACTCTAGGGATTTCTGGATGAAACAGATTATCTAGATCCATTTCAATCAGAGACAGAAACAGCCTTGGTTGTCTTGGTGGATGATTTACAGAGGGAACTCGACAGGAAGAGTGTGTCCCTGTTGATTTTCCTGGACCTTGCAGTGGCTTTTGATAACATTGATCATGGTATCCTTCTGGACCGCCTCTCTGGGATGTGGCTTAGAGGTAGTGTTCTACAGTGGCTCCGTTCCTTCCTAGAAGGTGTTGCTGGGGGACTCCTGTTTGACCCCCTGGCCATTGGCCTGTGGTGTTCCTCAGGGTTCTGTGCTATTTAACATATACAAGAAACCACTGGGAGAGATTGTTTTGGGGTGTGGTGTCATCAATATTCAGATGACACTCAACTCTACTACTCCTTCCCACCTCAATCTAAGGAGGCTGTCCTGGTCCTAAATCAGTGTATGTCATCAGTAACAAACTGGATGAGGGCAAACAAGTTGGAACTTAATCTAGGCAAGACAGAGATGCTACTGGTCAGACGGAAGACAGATCAGGGAATAGGGATCCAGCCTGTGTTAGATGGGGTCACACTCACCCTGAAGACACAGGTTCGCAGTTTGGGGGTACTCTTTGACTCAGCTTTGAACCTGAGGGTCTAGGTCTCTGCAGTGACCAGGGGTGCTTTTGCACATTTAAAACTTGTGCACCATCTGCACCCATTCCTTGAGAAGCCGCATCTGGCCACAGTGGTACATGCCTTGGTTACACCCTATTTGGACTACTGTAACAGGGTCTACATGGGGCTGCCTTTGAAGAGTGTTTGGAAAATTCAGATGGTTTAAAGAGCTGCTGCCAGGCTGCTAACAGGGGCAGATTACAGAGACCATACAATGTCCCTGTTGAAACAGCTTCATTGGCTGCTAGTTTGTTTCTGGACACAATTCAAGGTGCTGGTTATTACCTATAAAGCCCTGCATGGCTCAGGTCCACACTATTTGGCAGACCATATCTCCTCATATGAACTTGCCTGGACTCTGAGATCCTATGAAGAGGCCTATCTCTCCGTCCCAACACCATCACAAGCACAGTTGGTGGGGACACAAGAGAGGGCCTTCTCAGTGGCTGCCCCTAAACTCTGGAACTCACTGCCAATGTCTCCCTCCTTGATGGTCTTCCACCAGCAGGTTAAGACCTACCTGTTCACACAGGGTTTTAAGGAATTGTTATAAGGACAAGCTGGGATGTTGTACCATTTTAAAAATTTGATTTAGTATATATACATGTGTGTGTGTGTGTGTGTGTGTGTGAGTTATTATTTTAATAACTATCTGATTTAATACTGTAATATTTTAATTCCCTTTTAATGTACTTTTTTCTATGTTTTTAATTGTACTGTTTTTATAGATCAAGGGAAGTAATAGTGCCATTCTATTCTGCTCTGGTCAGGCCCCACCTGGAATATTGTGTCCAGTTGTGGACACCACAATTCAAAAAGGACATGGAGAAACTAGAGTGTGTCCAAAGGAGGGTAACTAAAATGGTGAAGGGTCTGGAAATCATGTCCTATGAGGAAAGACTCAGGGAACTGGGGATGCTTAGTCTGGAGAAGAGAAGGTTAAGAGGTGATATGATAGCCCTGTTTAAATATTTGAAGGGATGTCATATTGAGGAGGGAGCAAGCTTGTTTTCTGCTGCTCCAAAGAATGGGACCCGGAGCAATGGATGCAAGCTACAGGAAAAGAGATTCCACCTCAACATTAAGAGGAACTCCCTGACAGTAAGGGCTGTTTGACAGTGGAACACACTCCCTCAGAGTGTAGTGGAGTCTCCCTTCTTGGAGGTCTTTAAGCAGAGACTGGATGGGTATCTGTCAGGGATGGTTTGATTTCCTGCATGGCATGTTGGACTGGATGGCCCTTGTGGTCTCTTCCAACTCTATAATTCTATGGTTCTATGATTCTAATGTTATGAAGCCACTCTGAGATCCAGTTCTGGAAAAAGAATGGAATACAAATAATAATAATAATATGGACAATTTGTAAAGGAAAATTTCATTGAGGGGTAGAATTTTTTAGGAGGACAATGCCTTCATTTTGCTGCCCTCTCTCCCATGGTACACCAGTGGTGTCCAAAGTGCCTTAGGAAATGCAAAGAGAAATTAGGCTGAGCCTCCTTTTATCTTTTTTTAAAGAGCTTTGTATTTGTTGAGGCTTCCTTCCTCAGGAGAGGACATTTCAGTCACATACTAGGCTGTTCCTAGTTTTGAATCGCAAGTAGAGATGTTGTTGGAATTTGTAATTTCCCACTTTTATTTACTAATTTGCCCAGCTCAAAACATTTAGCTGTCCAGTGTATTATATAAGACTTGTCCCAGTTGTCCTTCTCCAGCTCAGAATGTTAACAGGAGGCTCCATGCACAGGTTCACCAATCTATCTCTTTTTGGAAGTGTACAAAGTTACTTAAGGTTTATCCTTTACTCTCTATCAAACTCTTACTGATCACTGCTATGAACTACATAACCAACACTCTTGACCTGTAGCCAGGCCCATATCACACTATACAGCTACAGCACTTCAGCAGCTTGTTGTTGTTGTTGTTGTGTGTCTATAAGTGATTTCTGACTTATGGTGAACCTAAGGCAAACCTATCATGGGGTTTTCATGTCAAGTTTCTTCGGGGGGGGGGTTGCCATTGCCATCCTATGAGGCTGAGAGATTGCAACTTGCTCAAGGTCACCCAGTGGGTTTCCATGGCTAGGTGAGGATTCAAACCCTGGTATCCAGAGTTGTAGTCCAAACGCTACACCACACTGTAGTTTAGGGAGGGAGTATTCATGATTCCCAGCCACAGAGTACTAGGGCCTCTCCAAACGACAAGCCACAGGATTCTACAAGATGGACCCATGAAGCCATTCAAGGGAGTAGTGTATAATTCTGAAGTGTGAAAGCTCCCTAGGTCCCCTTTCTGTTCTCTGTACAGAACTCCAACCAACCTAAAAGTATAGTTTCCTAATACAGATTTCTCCACCACACTTGAGAGTAGTGCAGTGTAGGTGTGGGGGTGACTATGTGGAACACTCTACTGTCTTCTTCAGTGAGACTGAAGACTCAGAAGGAACAACTGATTGCTGCTGCCTTCCCAGTTGCCACATTGAGATGGTTGCCCCATTGTGTTAATGTGTCACTGTGTTGGGGTTTGTGCTCATCACAACTGTTTTCTTCAGTACAGACATTAACAGCTACCTTCTTGTTTTTGCATAGGTATGTCTGAAGAGGAGATGTCAACAGGTGCACTGACACTGTAGAAATAATGTGGTTTGACATCACTTCAACTGTTATGGTGCCATCCTTCACAACCCCAAGATTTATAACCTTCTAAGGCACCAGCAGTCTTTGGCAGAGAAGACTAAAGACCTTGTAAAACTAAAAAACCCAAGATCCCATAGGATGGGGCTACAGCACTTAAAGTGGCATCAAACTGCATGATTTCTACATTGTAGGTGCACTGTGAATTACCCAGTAACTCCACCATACATGGGCCCAAGGCTGCGTTGAGAAGAGGGGAAACCCAAGCTACAAATTGAGGGTCAAGATAGTAATACACATGTCTAGCAATATCAAACTGAAATATAGGCAGCAGCATTGTAAGTTCAGAGTAGACACATGCAGGAGACTGTCTCTCTGCCTGCTTGCTAACTAAAGTCCTTCAATTTTGAGCCAATTGGGAATCAAGTGGATGAGTTTCACACACACCACTAAATTTAGTCTAAATAGCCAGGTAAAAACACCCAGAGGGTTTCTACATCTCCTTGGACTTAAATTTAAAAAGGAAAATTCTATAACATGTTGTTGTTGTTCTATGTTACTTCTGCATTTTCTTGTGATAAGCTGCTCTTGGCAAAGCAAAAAGCTCCTAAGACTGGTCTCTGATCTTGTAACAACTGAACAGGGTGCCAACCATCATTTTTGTTTGTGTATCCTCTTAATTGGTAGGTATTTTCACTCACTTGTCCCTACAAATTGCAAAAGGGATGGTGTTCAATTCCCCTCCCCCCATGATAGATCAGCTTCTGTCGGTTGAATGAATGATTCCTCCTCCCTTTCTGCAGCCCCTTCTGCACCCTCAAAATGTGGGGGGGGGGGGGGACAATATGGTGGTTACTTTTGGAGGAGAGGGGGGGGGTCGGGGGCTTGCAGGAAAAAAAAAGAGGGAAAATTCCATTTCATGAGTGGAGACCTATTTGGGTGGTATAAGATCTTGCCCAATATGGTGCTGACATGGCATTAAGGCCAGATTTCATTTCCATGTTAGACTTTTTTCATTGTAGAGATTACGTTCTAATATGAAAGATATAAATCAAACGATTCCCACTCAGCCATGAATCCCCTTGGTCAAGTCACATTCTGTCAGTCACAAGGGAAAGCAATGGCAAATCTCCTTGAACAGATCTTGCCACAAAGCCCCCATGAAAGGTTTGCCTTAGGGTCACCATAAATTGGAAATGTCTTGAAGGCATACAACACACACACACACACACACACACACACACACACAAGTTTACGTTTTCCTTGCTTGTTCTTCCTGAGGATATTCTCTTAACAGAAAACAAAAGGACATATTTCAAGTGATTATCATAACAGCAGAGCAGACTGTTCTCTATGCTGTATTATTTTTGCTGTGTTGGTTGTTTTGTTATATCTCGTTCATGAAGTATGATTTTTTTTAAAATGTAGTATTTTAATCTGTCACTGGCTCCCTATAAAACAATTGTGTAATTTTCTTGTTAACAAAACAATCTTCATTTCCTTGCAAAGTTTTATAGTAGGAAAAGGAAGGGTAATTTATTTTACAAGTGGAAATGGCGACCTTTGTGTCCTGAAAACAAGCAAAAAAAAATCTTTAAAAAAAAACTCTTAAAATAATTCTTGTTATATAATTTTTTTAAGAAAGTAATGATCCCATATGATTTCTTTCTAAATGGTGATCATTTTATCTGACTTCACTGCAATTTCCCAGAGCATTCCTCTAACTTTGACATATCCCATCTTTCATGACAATTCTAAGTAGGTGCTCATTCCCAAAATGAAGGATTCATCCTACTAGTTTATTCACATTTGTCTGTATTTTCCAGTATTTTAAATTTTCAATTCATTAATTAATATCATGGTCACTCCTTTCAAAGAAAGAAAAGGAAAAGAAAAGAGAGATACAAATGTCAAAATGTTTTTCCCAGGGTTTTCACACAGCTCTAATTTATACTTCAGTCACACCAGGATGTGGCTGAAAGAAGCTTGGCGTTTCCTGCTTATGCATGCTTGGGATGAATAACCTCAAGATGTCAAGAAGTCAGTGGGTTAGGGGTACAACGCCTGATCCACAGGTTATGTTTTTGTGGTTTGGAGATATGATGTAAACAACCCTTTGAAGGTTTACATTTGATGGATTTTGCGGTTAAAGGAAACCCACTAGATTAGCTTGTGGGTGTTTTTGAAAAAGGAAAGACATATTTTGATTGTTCAAAACTTTTTTCTAGTTTACATTTCAAAGTATAAAATACATGAAAGAAGAAAAGAGTAAGGATGCATCATTATGGGGGAGCAAACATATTATGTGGAGAAATATTTAATCTAATCAGCATTGGTGAAAGATGGGATTCTTTCCATATATTTCTTTTTCTGATGTGGTCCTGATTTTCTTTCTTTCTCTTGAATTGGCTTGTAGAAGTCATAACTGAAGCAGCATCAACTTTGCCCTGCGAAAAACCTCAGGGCTTACATCTTACTATTACTTTACAAACAGCTCCAGGTCCTTGGTAAATGCAACTCTCTATTCATTTCAATGGAAAGGAGAAGACTATACTCCGATGTTGAAATGAATAAGAAAGCTTTGTGGCTGGGAAATTCTTAGGGTTCTTGGGATCCTTGCACTCCCAAAAGATTGCTGAATCTTAGATTTCTGAGTGTTTAAATAGGGTGTTTGGTGCAATTCAGACTGAAATCAGCACTTGGGCCCCCCCCCCCCCCCACACACACACACACAGACAAAATATGCTTCATGCAGAAGAAACAGTGGAGATAAAACTTCTGTGGAAACATATTTGATGGATGTGTATCCTCTTCAAACACTTCTGTCCCATGCCAGTCAGATGATATTTTCTCATGAAACAAGTACCGAGAAGTTGCTGTTTACGTCAATTTACATTATATAAAATAACCATCACATTCCAACTGCAGGCCATCAGCCACCTCGACCAGATAAACATTTTATTATTTGCTGTTTATTTCTCTTGCTCTGTATTCCACAGAAATACAGCTCCTTTATAAGGCAGGCAGGTTTTATGAGAGCTTCATTGTACATCATCTGACTATTACATTGCAACAAGCTACATAGCAATGGACCTGTGTCCTCACTGATATCCTTTTATCCATATGGGAGAGGGGAGTGAGTCAATGTAACTGGCATGATTTACCTGTTGTTGTTTATGAGACAGACTGCACAATATGTTATTTACTTCATACACTTTTAGCTCAGCACTAATCCTAGATGTGTAGCAAGCCTTTACTGAGGCATGACATTAGAAAGAAGCATTTAAGAGAAGCACAACAACTTAGCTGTAATAGATTTAGGATTATCCTGGCCTCTGGGAAAATAATGGAGAAAGAAGGGTGAAGATTATTCACTGAATTACTTGAACTTTATTAGATCTGATCTTTCCCAACACTCTGCCAAGAAATCAGCAACTCCCATGAGATTTCTTTTCCCACTCAAGCCAATCATCTCTTCATTTTGGCAAGGTTTCAACAGTTTGTGCAAGTAGTCTCCAAGTAAAACTAATCATTTTGTTAGCAAATATGAGAGACATTAGTGTATATCACAAGGAGAAAAACTGGCATATAGTGAACATCAACCAGTCCCACTTCCCCACCCACAGTGTCTAACAGAGATATATAACAAGCTGTCCTCTTTGTGGGGGGGGGCAACTTTCAAAATAAGGTTTCAAGCAACAAGGTTTACTTATGAATACTAAAGTTTTTATAACATACCAGGGTGTGAAGTTTGGTACTATGTGCGTTTCAAATATGGAGTGGGGAGAAAGAGAACAGACTAACAAAATGGGAAACAGATTAATTGATACAGGAAGAGAGTGTGTGTGGCTAAGACCAATAAACAGAAAATTAAATGAATACATGCTATGCATAAACTCTGAGAAAAACATGCAAACCAGCAACAACGGAGTATAGTTAGGCTAGTACTGTTTTCTCTTTGAGAAGCAAAGGATACACACAAGCACAGCAATTGGAAAAGGCAAGACTAATTCATCAAAAAGATATGAACAACTCCTCAAAACTTTAAAATTCTTTTCAGGTCCATGCAACAAGGCAACTGGAATCACTGCCTGTGCAAAATAACAATGTTCATGCACCATGCACAAAAATGTACAAATATCCTCACGGAGATTGTGCAAAACCTTTTTAATGTCTTATGGCAGAGTGATGGGCAGTTTCTCTTTTTTTCAGGAGCGAATAAGCTAAGTAATGATTTGTATTTCTTATGATACAGGCACTAACTGGTCTTACTAACTTTTGTTCCAAACTAGAAGTATTTCTTTAAACCCTTTTCTTTCTCTCACAGTGTCTACCGACATTGAGGCCTTCTAGGCCATTCCCTTAAAGAGGAAGTATGAACAGCAACAAATACCTGGAAAAGCAGTTTAGCACTAACAGACCAAGGGGCTGTATACATACAGCCTGGAAGGGGTAGCATGCAGCCGCCCCTTCTTTAGTCAGATCAAGGCCATGGCAACCTCAAACCGTGGCCCCAATCCAGCTTCTGGAGGGTGCAAAAGGAGCCACAAAAAGCAGCTCCTTTTTGCATCCTCCAAAGGGCACCATAGCTGCGGTGGCATGGCTATATGGTGCCCCTTTGACACTGCATCAGTTGAACACAGTGCCAGAGGTGTATCCTGATGCTGTGTGCCATCTGGAGCAGCGTGTAGCATCAGGGCAACCTGGGGTCATCAAGACACTGCATCCTGACTCTGCCCTCAGGCTGGCCTTTTAGGCCAGTCTGGATAGCCCCTGATTAAAAATCAGCTGGGCTATATGATGCACATATTGAAAGTTTTAGGCTGAGCTATATGCCCACATCAGAACAATGTCTCTTTAAAAACAGTAAGGACTAGATCTGCAGTTGTGGGAGTTGTGTTTTTCTTCTCTCCTTAAGAAAAAGGTTATTCTACTCAAAGAAAAATGATGGAGGCTAAAAGGAAAGTGAGGAGGTGGGGATCATGAACTGATAATAAATTTGTGTAGTGTGTCCATATAAATGTAAGTGAATAATTTCTGGTGATGCCCTGCTAAAATCCTAACACAGAGATCATCTAACTCTCCAGTATTTTGTGAAATATACAGAAAACATCACACTTCAATATTCTAAAGGCATAAGACCCCATCTGATCTTGGAAGCTAAGCAGAGTCAGCCCTGGTTAGTACTTGGATGGGAAACCACCAGTGAATAACAGGTGTTTTAGGTTCAGAAGAAGGAACTGACAAAACCATTTCTGAGGGGCTGAACAGAGCACCCCGAAAGGGTGGGCTGGAGCCACCCATTTTTGTTCCCAAGGGACGACTCAGCAGCCAAACTGCACAGCATCCCTCCACACCAAAAAGAACCCAGAAAAACAATGTTCTTTTAAGCCCGCACAGCAGATGTCACATAAGCCGTGCATCGTTTACGTCATGATGGCAGCTCCCATGTGGACAGGAGGCTACCATCATGGTGCTGCTGTTATATGATAGGGTTCATGAGTGTGTGGTTGGTGCGCACTCCCGAACCCTAGAATCGGCGCCGGCACACCGCTTCCCACCCGTCTGTCTCGAGCCTAAGTATTCCTTGCCTGAGAAAGTCCTATGAAACTCATGGGCTTTCCATAAGTCAGCAGACAAGTTGAAGGCACACACAGAGAGAGACAAAACACCACCACAGTGACAAAAAAGAGTTATTTGGGTTGCTTTGATTTGGAATGGGAAATTAAAATTTTTGCTTGCTTCATGACATAAAATTGGCTGGTTGTTGCCTTTGATTTGGATAAGCAGAAGAGATTGCTTCACAACATTGCATGGCAAGAGGGCACATGCTTTGGCCTTGAGGAAAAACGTCCTTGTCTCCCCAGTCGCTTCCTTGAACGTGGCCAAATATCAAAGAACAACATCTGCCCTCATTTTAGCTTTAACAGCAAAATGTTGCTTTAGGGTGGGTCTTAGAGATGATCACTGCCTTTAGGCTGGGTGAAGCCTTTGAACTATGTAGATGCTTGCTGTTCAAAGCTTTTCTTTCTAGTTTCCCTCCTCTCTGAAAAGCAGAAGCTAACAATTGCCATATTTTCAATGTTACTTCAAGATGCATCTCCCCACCTCTTCATATTCCACTTCCTCTCCTCATTTTTCCTGGTATCTCTCAACTCCCCTGGCTCCACTACCTCATAAAACTTGCAAGCACAACTGAATGTCTCAGAAGCACATTTACGTAAAAACAACACTGTCACCTTGACTGCTTTCTTGTTGCCTGGTCAACAGGAAGCCACTAATAGAAGCAATGTGGCCTGCCACTTAAAGGGATTGGGGATACTGAAACTCCGTCAGAAATAGAAGTATTTTATAGGTTCAAGACAGACTACTATTATTATCATCAAATAAAGCTAAGATCTGTGTTTTAACCAGCTGGGTGGGAGAGGATGTGAAACTGCTTTAAGAATTCAACTTCATGCCAAGGGAATGTGATCCACCATTTGGTCTTTTCTCAGAAGTCTTAGCAAATACATGAGCTGGGCCTCTTCACATATTATGCACTCAATACGATCTAAGTTTTTGTTGGATGTCACTTTCCTTGTTGCTGCTACTTTCAATCTGATATATAAACATAAAATGAAAATGAAGTATTTGCATGTACAGGAGGGATCTTTGTCTTGTTTTCCAGGACTCAAAAAGGAAAAGGGAAACATATATATATATATATATATATATATATATATATATATATATAGTCCAAATGCAAACTTTGATCTTGCCATTTTATACAAGAGACACTATTTTACTATGCCGCTGCATTTAATTGGACTTGAACATCCATGGATTTTGGTATCCATGGGGGGACGGGGGGGGGGAGAACCAAACCCCAGCAATACAAAAGGTCCACTGTTCTACACTTCCCAGAATCTTCTAGCCAATGGGTATGCTGACAGGACAATACTGAGAGATATTGTCTAAAAAAGTAATTTTCTAAAGTATGACCTCAAGAACCTAAACTTGCAGGTAAGCTTTTTGACCTTGTAATAAGAAAGAATAGGAGTGAGATATCAGGATCAGCAACTCTCAACAAGTAAACCACCGTGAACCAACATAGAAATGGGCCGTTCAGTAGATAGTCTGTCATATGAGAACAAGAAGAAAAAATCATGGGTTATTTTGTGGGAGCTCACGGCATGTAGGCCACATTTCTTCCCCAAAATGTCTTTCCCTTGTCTTGCCTCTGAACCATTGGTTGCCCCACAGTGAAAACATGATGTGTGGCAGATTATTCACTTGAAAAACACAGCTTTTTCCGCAGATTGTGAAAACTGTTCCACTGCTTCGCTTTCATAAGATAAAGGGCTTGCAAATATGTGAGAAGCTCCGGCAGGTATAACTCACTTTGGCTCTCAGTCACAGATCCAGGCAAATCACATTCACCCTAACTGACAGCTGGCTTATGTACATGTTACCTGTGAGTGTTCTGGACTGGGTCCTACATTTCTTTGCAAGATACAAAATATATTAATATGAGAATCTCTCATGCTTGGAGGTCCTGCCTTGAACACAAATCTTGTCCTGGAGTTGAAATACTCCCCTGGCAAATTTAACCTTCATTTGTTTGCAGTAACCATGTTGCATATTTCCAGAAGCATGGAAGAAATGTTATCAGACTCCAAAACATCTCATTAGTAAGTGTGCTAACTGGTAGACGTTTCTGCTGGGTTTAACACTTAGGGGGGCTACACACCAGCAGAAAAGGGTGGTGAGACACTACCCCTTTCTCCTATAGATTGTTGCCATGGCGACTGCACATAGCGGCAACAATGTGCCATGAAAAAGGAGCCGCGAAATACAGCCTCTTTCTCTGCTGCTGCCGAGGCACTATTAGCACCCGGGAGTGGCACAGTGACATCCCTTTGTGCCGCGCCATTTGTATGTGGTGCATGAGGCACATCATTGGCACGTGTGCCATGTGAATGTGTGTGCGTTAAAATGGTGTCTGGTTAGCATGGTAGGGCTCGGGAGCATGTGGATGCTGTGCTCTCCCAAGTCCTAAAATTGGCTTTGCACAGGTCTGTGCTTAGTTCCCAAAAGCTTTAACAAAGAAAGTGAGAAGGTGTTACATCATATGACTTACTAGACAAAGAATGAGGATTGATAGTTCTAGGTTTAGATAGCTAAAATACCATTTCTTCATGTTGTCTGTCCAAAGCTGACAAAAATGGAGACACTTAGCCATTTAACTGTATGTTGATCCTTCAAAATTAGACATTTCTGTGAATAAAAGGTGGTGCTAGAATTCCTCTTTATTCATAGGATAATCACATGATAATGGCTAGTCGCACAATGTCATGTGATAATCTTCGCATTTTCATGCGGTATTGATGGGAGCATACCGCTATGTTCCTATCTTTTTTGCCGATGTGATACTCTCCTAAATCAGCAGGTGATTTGAAGGCCTCAGTTTATACATGAGGTTGACTTATAGTTCCGTAGATATGGTATGTACACACACACACACACACACACACACACACACTCCAGTCAGTCTTTGAAAAGGAATAGCCAATTATGTGTATTTGAATCAGTCCCAGTGACGTTGATGTAATCTATCCAGGTGGTTATTCAGTCCATTCATGGCATTATATTTCAATCATGTACATTCATACACTATATTACAATCATTCTGTAGTGTATTTAAAGAAAAGATTGTAGGTCTAGATCTTCATTCAGACCAAAAGGCACCAGGAATTTCAATTTTAGAATCCATGTGACCTCTTTTTTCTTCAAAATATATGCTCTGTTAGGAGGCAACAGGTTTAAGCATTGAACTATGACTTTGGAGAACAGGATTCAAATACTGGCTCAGCCATGAGAACCCATTGGGTGACCTTGGACTAATCACACTCCTGCAGCCTCAGAGGATGGCAATGGCAAACCCCCTTTGAAGAAACTTGACAAGAAACACTCATGATTTCTTCAGTGTCTTAGGGTCTCCATAAGTAAGAAAGGAATTGAAGGCACATAACAACAAACAACAGTATTCTTTGTTATTATAAATTCTTTCTACATTTGGATCTCCATATCTGTGGGGATCCATTCCACCCCCTCCACCCTCATCACAGATACAAAAAAATGTGGGACCTCAAGTCCTGTTTTACTCAAAACTGGAAATCTGATAGGCAGATTTCCCTCTTGGCCAGTAGCCCCACCAGACCAGGAAGTGACTGCTAGGTGATAGCAGCACCTCATCCCCACCATGGCAAAGGCAGCCTGGTTGGCAGAGCGGAATGGCTGAGGGTGTGCCAGGCAGCCTGGGGTGACAGCATGAGTTACCACATTGGGGTGTGACACAAACCCTAGTGACACCACTGAGAGGAGGGCTAGTACTGTAATGGTACGACCCTTGTAGAAGCTGTTGGAATGCAGCTCACAGCATGCCTCCCCTTGGCTCTGCTAGACAGGGCTGCTGGGAGTTGCAAATGAACATCAAACATCACCCCTGGGCTAAAAGCTCTGGTGAAAGTCCTTCTGTATCAGTGGAGATAGACAACCTCCTTGAATCCCATTAACCACCTTGAATCTCTTTTTAGTGAGAAAAGCAGGATATAAATCCAAATAAATAAATAAATATAAGCTCATTGGTATTATAGGTGCTCTCAAAAACACAGTGCGGTAGGAAGTGGACAGAACAGGAGAGGAGAATATGCTGTATTTTCTTTTGCCCCAGACTACAGCCATGCCTCCATCAATGACACAGCTTTATTATACACCAGACTTAAAGGAAGATTAAATCAATGAGAAGCTGTCCAAACTGCCATAATAGAGCAAAACATCTGGTGTAACTGAAAAGCCTATCACTGCACATCAGTGTCCAAATCTGAAGCCTTCACATTATAACATGATGTGCTGTGAAGCATTGGGCACATATCTGAGAAACAGCTTTATGCAACCTAAATAAACTGAATATTCACAGGGGTAAAATCTGAATATGCCATATCACAGAGGGATTAGAATGATACAAATGCATATTTCAACATTTGGCAATAGAAAGCATAGGTAAAATGCCATGAATAAGTTCTGAAAAAATTAATGGTTTCTGCCTAGCTCCCAAACATATATGGTTTTGCCTCACAATACTTTAGAGCCCATCAAAGTGACTATTTCCCAGTACTATGACTCATACCATTGTTGCACCATTTTGGAGTCCTCTTTGTTCAGATGCAACAAATGGAGGTGAAAGTTGTTGTAGAAGCAGTTTCCATAAACTGTGATATGAAAGATAAAACTGAGTGTACCTGGATAAAGTCTAGAGTAAACCTCAGAGCATTATATTCCGGTCAATTTACAGCTACTTTAGCCTTACTTGAACACTGGATTGTAGAATATATACAAGGCTCTATCAATGGAGATCTTTTATTACTATAGAGCATATGAGGCCTACTTCCAATCAGAGTTTGTAATGTGTTTCAAATTATGAGTTACATGTAACAAATTCCTTTCCTAATAAAGGTATAATTAAGTTATATCATGCAAGTCACTTAATGAGGAATAACATAACTCATTACAGTGCAACTGTGAGTTTAGTTACTTTTATAGTTACATTGCTATGCTGTTATTAAAAAGTGAAGGATCAATATCATAGTTCAAGTGCTAGCCCATGCTGTTCTTTGTGCTGCTCTGTTTAGATGTTAAGATTACTATATCACTAAAAGCTCCTCCAGATGAAGCAAAAATCTCAGAAAATGCTGGGATTTGTTCCTGTCTCAACTGATTTCTCACAGCCAGATAATATTTTTTTTGATCCCATATATTTCAGTTAAACTCCAAAGACTTTTTAAATTCCCACTTCTCATGTGTATTTATTTTTAATCTGGTCCATTCTTCACACTATATTTCTAGCATCTCAGAGCCAGTAAGAGTGACGACAAGTAAACATAGTTATTGCTTCCAGGATACAGATTCAACACAGGTATTGTTTCCAGGACATAGATTCCATAGATAGCAAGTAAGGAAAAATTAAGTAGTGCAAGAACAAAATGGTCCTAATACTTATATGGTATAATACTGCTAAATTACTTTAGCATATTGTCTATAACTCCTGAATAAAAATAATAAAAAAGGCTCAGTGGAAACTCACGAAAATCTGTTTCTGAAATATTACATGAGACTGGTTACTTTATCTGTACTTGTATGTGTGAATTTAAGGTACCAGGATTAGAGGGAGAGATTAGATCTTTTTACCATATCTTCACTCCAGATTGCCCTCCTTCTGTCACTTTATTAGGCTAGGACATGAAGACATTGTTTTACAATGGTGTTGCTTCTTGCTGGAGGGACAAATTCAGAAGGTAGTTCTGGGATTTCTTTTTGATACCTTGGCTAATGACCTGTGGAGTTCTTCAGGGTTCTTTCTTGTGTCCCATGCTAGTTAACCCACACATACACACAAAACCTCTCATAGAGTCTGTGAGTGTCAAAATGGATTTCATTTTGGGAAAAGTGCAATCAGTCTATTGATAAATATGTTGGCACCAACTCTGCATCCACTTTCCACCTAATTCCAGAGAAACTGTTCTGTTTCCAAGGACTTTATCACATGGGAGACTAAGTGCCCAAGTCCTGTGCAGAAATGGAATTTAAATCCCGGGAAAATCCAGCAAAAGCGGGGGCACTGAGCATTAATGCAACATTAAAGAGCACAGAAAGTCACAAAATCACATTGCTTTTTATTTTCAGGATTTTCCCGAAAGTAAAAAGTAGCACAATTTTGTGACTTTCTGTGCTGGTTAATGTCATATTAATGGTCAATGCTCCCAATGTTATCTGAAAATGACCCTGCTTTTGCAGGATTTCCCCAGATTTAAGTCTCATTTCTGCACGGAATTTGGCTGATCCCCTCCTGTGTGATAAAGTACTAAGCCTACTGACATCAGTAATTGACAGGTTGAGGGCAAATAAATAGAAGCTTAATCCAGACAAAACAGAGGTGTTCCTGGTCAGTCAACAGGAAGATAAACAAACAGGAATGCAGTTTGTATTGGATGGGATTATGTTGCTCTTGAAAAAAACAAGTTCACAGTTTATGTGTACACCTGGATTTAACCCTGAGGCTGGATGCACAGGCTCCTGTAGTGGTTGCAGTCAATTTAAACTAACACAGTTAAAGCTACTGTGCCAACTATGCCTGTTCCTGGAAATGTCTGATCTGGCTACAGTGACACATCCCATTATACAAAGGACTCTGTGAAAAGTGTTCAGAAACCAGCTGGCCCAGAGAGCTGCAGCCGGACGTTCGGCTGTGGCTGGTTACATAGAGTACACAACACCTTTGTTACAACAGGTTCACTAGCTGCTGGTCTGATTCCAAGTAAAGTTCAAAATGCTCATTATGACCTATAAAATTACACACACAGGGCTTGATTTCTGAAGGACCATATTCTCCCATACATACTTGCCCAGGTTCCTAGATCTTCGGAGGACATCCTTTCCATGGCTTCACAATCTTCACTGGCACATCTCATGAGTATGCAAGAAAGAGCCAACTGCTCACTACCTATTCTATTCCCTTCTGACAGAGGCTAGACTGGTTCCATCTCTTTTCTCTTTCTATTGACAGGCAAATACTATATATAATCCAGCAAGTTTTCTATAATTAACTACTCTTTTTAAAGAAAGGGCTTTTAATAGACTTTTGCTGTACTTCTTTTGTATCTTTTTAAAATGGGTGTGTTTTAAAATTGTTTTTACTAATTAACTAGTGTTTAAATACTGTAGTTAGATTGGGGTTTTTTTACATTATGTATTTTGTATTTTTTTTAAAAATATACAATTATTTGTATTTGTATTTGTTTTAATTTTGGTAAAATGCCTTGAATTTAAGTTCTGGGGGAAAGGCAAGGTTTAAGTAAAACATTTCTCTGAGGAAAAATGTGTATTGCAACAGGCTCTGAAGTTGTTCCATGTGGTGTTTTATTTCTCCTTAACTGGGTAGAATGACAGACTTTCCTTTCTGAGAAACTGTGTGAAATACACAACATACTTTATAGACTGCAAAGGAGCAAAGCAACATCCAGGTGTTTCCCTGTCACTGGCTTCCAATGAACATTTACACTTCAGTAGTGACTGAAAAAAAAAAGCAGAGAAAGCAAATGTGGCAATCCCATGAATATGGCAGACCTAGTAAACATCAGTGAGATTTTCATGAAATATTCCAGGGAACATACAAGTTTATTCTTTGAGAGGACATGAAGCAGTTAAATCTCAGGATACACTTATTTTGAGGTGGTGGTTCCCATTTAACTAGCTCTCTGTGTATACAGTCATTAAAAAGATACAGTGAAATTCTGGTTAATTCAAATCTTGCTCATGTTGTTTTCAGCCCACAGTGGCTTTCAAACTGCAACATGATTCTTTGCACTTTGTGTAGCTGTTGATGCTTTATGACTGACAGGAAAGCTAATGAAGGTCAGAGAAGGGGGTAGAGAGAAAGAAACAGAGGTACTTAATGCAAACCAGACTGCAATCTTGCAGGGAAGAGCAAACAGTTAATGCTGTTAGGCAAGTGGTACACTATTGATAATGATGCACCAATAATTTTTGTAATGGTATAAAGAGAAGACTAACAGATTGAACATGCCCAGCCCAATACATTCTTCTCCTGCAAGAGATTATACAGTTGTATGTGGGTTTCCACAGTCTTAATCTAGATTCTAAAAGTTTACATTTATCTCGTAACTATATAACTTTGATACCCCTTCAATTGTTAGGGCTAAAGAAGCCTGGGATTTTTAATTAGTGAAGTACCGTATTTTCCAGCGTATAAGACAACTGGGTGTATAAGACGACCCCCAACTTTTCCATTTAAAATATAGAGTTTGGGATATACTCTCCGTATAAGACTACCCCTCTTCCAATGCACACCAAATAAAAATTAAAAAAAGTCAGATTTGATTTCAATATGGTAATTTTAATTCAAATGCTTATGACATGCAGGTACTTAGCAGGAAAACTGGTTGTATACAAAGCCTGGTTGGGTTGGTCAGCTCTCCCTGCCTGCCCAGCCCTCCCTGTCTCCAAGACTATCAGAGCGGTAGCACAAACATGGTTCTTTTTCCATACCCCAGGTGTTCTGGACGCCTGCAGCTTGTTCCATGCTTCACTTACACCTTCCCAGTGAGACACCCCCTCACCTCGTCATCAGGACCACGTTAAGTCATTTCTTTCCATGAATCCTAGTGATCGGATTTTCCTCTACCGTACTTGTACAGCGCCGCCCTTGCTGCTTTCATATGGTCGCCGCATACGGTGGGGATGGAGCTGCGGCCGTTTTTTAGCTCCCCCCACCATATCCGGCAACCGCAGATTCTCCCAGTCTGGCTTGGAAGTTTCAGAATCTGCCCTGTAACACAACACCCGGCGTATAAGACGACCCCTGACTTTTGAGAAGATTTTCCTGGGTTAAAAAGTAGTCTTATATGCCGGAAAATACAGTATATTATTATTATTATTATTATTATTATTATTATTATTATTATTATATCCCATTTTTGTCAAAATAGTGGGACTCAAGGCAAGTAACAATATTTTAAAATGATACAGATTAAAACACTACAAAAGTTAAATGAAAGTACAAAATATACAGTTAAACAATCAATAAAAGACTAGAGCCATCAAGCATAGAATCCTAAGATTCTGTAAGATGAAGCCATGAGAGTTAAAGTGGGGTCACACTGCAATGATTCTGTGGTATAATTACACCTTGGAGATTTTCACACAGGAATGGATAGGGACAGGATCACTCCCCCATCCTTATCCTGTTCTTAACCCATCTGTGACTGCAGTGGCACAAAAAGCTTTCCAATCATAGCGCCAATCCCACCATTAACCTGTCATTAAAGCAGCATTACATTAATGTGAACTTCTGTCAGTGCAAAATGCCAGCAAATGTTGCTTTAATGACAGGTGAATGGTGGGATAATGGCGGAATCTGCGTGACTTCATCTGAAAGCCTGTTGCACGATTGCCATAATTTGCACTTCCTGGATGGGATAAGCACAAATCCTATCTGAAAGTCTTTCCTGTGATCACGCAGGAAGAATGGGAACATAATGGGACAGAAACATAATGTCCCTCTTCTGATAATCTCCATAGTGTTGCAGATGTCCTTGTGTCTTGAGTGCTGTTTAGAAACTTCACATCTAAGTGAATGATATAATAATCTAAACAAGCACTTGTCAATTTGCAACTAGATTACTCCCGTTGTCTATCCAGTTTTCCATTGACATCAGTGTCTCACCTTGATCTCATATCTATCTGGATTCCTATGGCTAACCATTCACTTCTCTATTGATGCCCTTTCTTCACTTCCTGCACTGAGTTCCTTTTTTGTGTCCAGATCTAGTAAAATCTCTTATCCCTTCAAATTCCATCATCAGCTTCTCTGGTTTCCATCTCTTTGCTCATATATGCCAAAGATTTGCATGAGGCAATTTATTTCTCATTACCTGTGAGATTTCAGTGTCAAAACCTGAGACATGGGGATGATGAAGTCATTGGGTGTGGGCCCTCATGATGTCATTAACCACGATGCATTAAGTATCAGCTAAAACTGCTCAGTCCAATGTGCACCAAACAGACACACGAGGGAAATATGTCTCTCCTTGGAAATCACATTTTCCAAACTTTGTATTGATGGAAGCGGGGGGGGGGGGGGGGGGGGGGACTCCTCTGAACCCTGTTTTTATCCAACCAAAGAAAATGCCCAAGATTTGCTTTGAACAGAAAAACCCAAACGCATGGGAGTTGAGTTCAAAACTTTTACAAACTAAACTTTTCTGAACAAAAATGAGAATTTTCAGCTCTGCTTTCAGTGGATTATTCCCATTGACTAGTATCTCTTTTCCTTCCTATATTTTCTTTTCTTTTCTTTTTATGAACAGACTGTCATATAATCTCTCATAATGAAAATAATAATAATCACAATAATATTTGGAATTTATTATGGGACTTACATCTTTTTAAGTAGACTTACATGTCTGGAAATAGAAACATCAGTTATACAACCTCTGTATTCACCTAGGCACTGCTATGATAGATACCTATGGGCAGCATCTGTTGTACAATGGTGAAGTGGCAGATGGGCCTTTGGGATGACTCCCACTGCATATCCAGACATTGGCAAGGAAGTGCTGGAGCATATCAGAAGGTTCCAGTGCACATCAGAAGAGCCCAATGAATATAAGACATGCTCAGTGCTCATCAGAAAAGCACAATGAGCATCAGACATGTCCAATGCACATCAGAAGTGTCCAATGTGCAGCAGACATGCCTGATATACACCAGGCATTCCTGATGTCCATTGGAACGCTGTTGCTGGTTATCTGATATGCATCTTCATAATCCACTAACAGGTTTTTGTTGAACCTTTGCAATGTAGCTAAGGATTTAGAAAGTTACACAATGTAGACTTTGATGTGGAATCTCTGCCATTAATGATACTGATAGTCAGAGATATTTGGGGAAGATAATGATGATAAGCATGGTGATGGTCTATTAGACCAATAAAACCAATAGGGCAGGCCTATTTATGCATATTGATTCAGGAACAAGCCATTTTGACTATAATGAGACTTATAATTTTAAAATGTTGAGAATCTTGTACATCCTAGTCATTGTTTCAAGAATTTTAGGGGACTGGCATCCTGTTCTCACACTGCACAAGCAAGCAGAGTGCCAGAAGTTCAGAAGCTGAAGGAGCAAGCAGAATCTCAAGGAGGGGCATGACAGTGGAGTAGGTAGGGGAGGAAGAGAATAGAGGAAGGAGAAGGAAGATGATGGGTAGCTAGGAGAAGTGAGGATAGAAGGATAACAGATCAGGAGGGAGAGGAGATGATCATTTTGTAGAGTGAGACCTTGTTCTCCGCTGGGGTTTGGTTCCAGGACACACACACACACCGCTCCATGGATAACAAAATCCATGGATGGCCAAATCTCATTCAATCCAATGGCATAACAAAATGGTGTCTCTTATATAAAATGGAAAATCAAGGTTTGCTATTTGGAATTTACGCTTTTTCTGAATATTTTCAAGCAGTGGATGCTTGAATCTGTGGATAAAAAAATCTGTGGATAAGAAGGGCCGACTGTAGTTTGGAGTGGGAAAAGGAAAATAAGAAAAATAGAAAGAGGGGGACCAAGGAATGACAGCAAACATGAATATAGGTAAAACTTATGGGGGCAGGGGAGAAACAGCATGAGAAATGGAGAAATTAAATCAAGAATTACATGTCAAAGGAATCTATTGCTTAAACAGAACTGAAGAAGAAAGACATTAATTTCACCCTATTTATTTATTTATTTATTTACTTACTTATTAATTATTTCCAGGATTTATATCCCACTTTTTTCCACAATGGGATTCAAGCTGGGTAAACCCTAAACCTGGTTATCCATGATTTCCACTTCTACAGATCCACCACTCTTCAGTGTGTGGAAGTCTTTTCACTAGCTTTATGAAAAGACTCTGCTCTTTCTTTCTTGCTACCTTATAAACTTGGAACTACTTCCTCAGTCATATGCATGATGTCACCTCTCTAACATTAAACCCATTATTTAAATGAAACTTTGAGTGCAAATATAAGTAATTTTAAAATGTGCAATAGACACATCAACATATCCTGCTTTTATTCCTGCCTACCTTTCCTCTCCTGTTTCCTCTGTATCAGATTTTAGATTGAAAGCTTGGTTGGGTCGGTATCTGTGCTCTTCAACTTTGTAGAGCACTCTGCCCAACAATAGTGCTACATAAATTAAAATGCATTTAAGGCCTCGACAGACCGACCATAAAGGCTGACATCGGAGCGGAATGGGGGCATGGCATCTGCATGACGCATACCCCAACTCTGCCCGCATGCCGGTGTGACACCATGCACCCCACCACATGGCAGATGGCATCATGGCACTCCTTTGGTGCTGCATCCAGATGATGCACTACCAAAGGAGCACAGAAAAGCTGCAGCACTGGCATATATGGTGCCCTTTCCATGGCACAGAAGGCGCTTTTTTGCACTGTGGAAAGGCCAGATGGGGGGTATGGCATGTAGTTGTCGTGGCCCCGATCTGGCACTGAAAGGAGCAGTCTGTTCAGCCCCTAAGTCCTCAAGGTACTAAATAAAAAGAAAAATTTTCAAGCTAACCCAAGCTTTTCCAGTTCTCTTTTTAACACTTTCTCAAGCACTATGACCAGTGTTTTTTTATAAATGCAACCACTGTTTTTTAACCATCTCTGGTGCACTTTTTCCCCCACCTCCCTCAGCAATTGGTTCTGCATTGTAATGTATGAATTATTCCAAAGCAATATTTTATTTTCAAACAAGATTTTTAATCTAGTGTTAGATGTAAGAATTTTTTAAAAAGTCATTTTATGGAACAAATAGCTCCAGTTATTTGTTGGGTACAATATGGGCCACTAAATCTACTAATGGAAAGTATTTTATACTAATATATTCAACACGAGTTCAGACTGATTTATTTTCTGTAAAGTCTTTCGCACACAACCAGGAAAATGGTTCTTCCCAAGAGATAAATTAAAAAGAAAGCAAAGGAAAGAAATTGATTGCAACACACTTGCACCTTAACACAATGCTGTTTATTTTTATACATTGTTTTTTCATACAAAAGTCTAACAAAATGGTTCTAGCTAATCTATACACATGCCTGTAGACTATAAGCAAACTATTTCTTATGCAGGAAGCATCTGTCGATGCGAAAGGTCAAGGGTGAAGTGGGAAACAATGGTGCAGTTTAAGGGAGAATGATTGACTATAGGGGAATCAGGAAGTCCAGACTCAAGAGGAGATCCATGGGTTCCACTTTAAATGTTAATTTCCAGGGAATCAGAACGTACTCATTGCTGGTGAGAATTATGCAACTAGTGCAGCATATGGACATTATCTGAACCAGTATCTTATTTCAGGAGTCATTTCTATCACAGGGATGGAAAGGAGTCAGGATAAACACGTTAAAGATGCAGTTTCAGTACTGATGAATTGTTATTGTTGTTATCATGCGCCTTCAAGTCATTTTTTGCTTACAGTGACCCTATGGTGACCCAATGGGTTTTCTTGGCAGAATGTGTTCAGAGGTGGGGGGTTTTCCCTTGCTTTTCTCTGAGGCTGAAAAATTGTGACTTGCCCAGGATCACCCAATGGGTTTCCATGGCTAAACTGGGATTCAAACCCTAGTCTCCTAGTATCACAATCCAACACTCAAACCACTACACCACGCTAACTTTCCAGTGAAGAATACAGAGGTTAATCATCAGTCATGGATCATTACAACAGAGTCTACTGAATTGATATTCCTGTTTGTGATAGTACTTCTTAGTAAAAGGAAGAGGAGAGGGAGCTATATAATCTTTGCAGAGCTATATTCAGATGTGCTTTGACTTTGCCTTGAGAACTGACAAGTAATTACAGTAATATAGTAACAGTGTACTTTGTACAGCTAAGAACTAACTTTCATTTCTTTCTGTCTGTCTATCAGATTCTCTGAAACCTACCTTGCAAATTGCCAAGCTTTCATCTCAAAGTAGTTTCATAAAGATAGATGGATGGATGGATAGATAGATAGATAGATAGATAGATAGATAGATAGATAGATAGATAGATAGAATATAGACTGAAAGACAGTTTGTTAATGTACTGTCAGCATAGGCTCCAAGTTGGCTTAATATGAATTAAAACAAGGCATTGTTAAAAAATCATACTCTTTAATTTTAAAGAGATTTTAAAAAAACATTAATTAGCTTTCATAAAAAACATACTTATTCTTATTATTATTGTGTGTGTGTGTGTGTGTGTGTGTGTGTGTGTGTGTGTTGTGTGCCTTCAAATAGTTTCTGACTTATGGAGACCCTAAGGCAAACCTATAATGGGGTTTTCTTGGCAAGGTTTGTCCAGAGGTTTGCCATTGCCTTCCCCTGAGGCTGAGAGAGTGTGACTTGCCCACGGTCACACAGTAGATTTCAAGGCCAAGCTGAGAATCAAATCCTGGACTCCAGAGTCACAGTCCAATACCTAGTCCTGGTGCTCTGGTGGCGCAGTGGTTAAATGCCTCTACTGCAGCCATTCCCTCAAAACCACAAGGTTGCGAGTTCAAGACCAGCAAAAGGGCCCAAGTTCGACTCAGGCTTGCATCCTTCCGAGGTCGCTAAAATGAGTACCCAGACTGTTGGGGGCAAATTAGCTTACTTGCTAATTAGCTTACTTGCTGTTCACCGCTATGATCTTTGGAATAGCGGTATATAAATAAAACAAATTATTATTAATTATTAGTCCAACACTAATGGGATAGTAAAATGGTGTCCCTTATATAAAATGGCAAAATCAAGGTTTGCTTTTTGGAATTTATATTTTTAAAAAATATTTTCAAGCCGTGGATGCTTGAATCCATGGACAAAAAACAAAAAACAAAAAACTGTGGATATGGAGGCCTGAATGCATTCCAGAAGGAGGAACTGGCAAAACACACACAACTGTCTGGGGCATTCAGAAGGGTGAAAGATCTCTGTCAGTTTGGGAAAGGCAATGAGGCAATTTACTGCCTCACAAAGGTTGGATAACCCATGTAGAATAATGTACTGAAGTCAGAGTCAGTTACATTTATGGAATTTACAACAGAAATGAGAGGCTGGGCTATAAATGACCCATTAATTCCCTGCCATGAGTGATCTGATGCAATGTGGAATCCACCCACAGCACCTGCATGCATTGTGACACAGCGGGGCAGCTTCATGAGCGACCTTTTCAACATGCTGCACCGTATTTACACAGTCACTAACCAGATTAGGGTGGCTGCACAGCTGTTTTCATTCTATTGTTCGTGGGTGGTTTTCAAATGCTCTCATTGCCAGGATCCTTGAAACAACAACAGGATGAATCTCCTTCAGGGGCACTTCCACTCGCATTCTTTCTGTGAAAGGAAGCAGTATTTTCTGTCTTGCAGTCCTTGAACTCGCTGGCTTTTTATCTCTCCATAAAATGCAACAGTTCAATCATATTTTCCTCTCTTTACCATTTCCTCTATTTACTATAAGTGCTAACATTAAAACACAGGCACATGTAGTTCAAACTGAAGCTTATCATGTAAACAAGCAAAAGTATATCAAGCAAAGCCTTTGTGTTTAAAATGTGAATATTTGGTGGGATTGTTGTACACCTGTTACATGCCCTGAATTCAGAATGAATGTTTTACTCCAGTTTCCTTCACAATGGCAAGATATATTGTTATCACCAAGATTTTAACATATTATTCACTTGTGAACCCATATATGACAGCCAATGGGGTATAGTGCTCTGAGTGCTGGACTAGAATTCTGGCAACCAGGGTTCAAATCCTTACCTGGCCAAAAACACTCACTGAGTAACCTTGGGCAACTCACACTCTTTCAGCCTCATAAGGAAATAATGGCAACTCAACCCCCTCCACCACCACCCACCACCACAAACACACAGCAAACAAATCATGGCAAGTAAACTCTATAATAGTTTTGCCTTAGAGTCATGATGAGTGATGGAAAGGACTTGAAAGTACACAACCACCACCACCACCCCGGCCATATATGTCAATAAAGCAAACCTTTTTTCCTCCTCTCCTTAGAATTTGCCACTAAGATGAAACAAGGAATCAGTATTTGAAGTTGCTTCTATGAGTGTAAATTCAGTTCTGGATCCAGATGGAAGAGACCCATTAAACAAATGGAATTTACATAAACTGACTATTCAGCAATCAGTTAAATAAATCTACTGTAGTCAAACTGGAAATGGAATTTCAGTGGCTTTAAGTGGCATAGCACAGCAGAATACTGAAAAATACTAATTTAAAGATTCCCCCATCGCCACCTTTTGCTCCACGAAGCAGAGAAACTCAAGAAAATGAAAGATGGCTATTCTGGCTGGGCAGAATGGTCACTTGTGTGATCACTTTCATACAGGAAGGGTAGGGAAGTTCAGTCACATATAGACCTTTAAATCCTCCAACCAGCATGACCACTGGCTATGCTGACTGATGGATTTGGAAAGTTGTAATCCTAATATAAACTTTTCCAACTCTGAGAAAAATATATACACCATAATCCTATTACTTATTGCAGTATATAACTTTATGTATACCTTGCTATTTAGCAGAGATGCTAAGAAACCCCTTCACTGAATTGCAAAGATATGTAATTGTGATGCCCAGTATATATCAGGCTTGATGTGATTGCATTGCTTTCATTGGGCATCAGGCACCAATGCTCATTGGGCACTCTTATTAGTAGTAACATAGCATCAGTCCTCTACTGGCTATGGATGTTACGCAACTGCAATTCTAAATCCCACATATGTAAGTCCACTTATAAAGACATAATGCCTCAATAGAATTCCATCCACAGTTATTATCCCTGCAATGTGCAAGATATTTGTGATTAATCCCCATCTAGCACCCATAGCTTAATTGGTGTCACTTGGCATCCACTGTCTACTGTATATATGCGAAAAGTGCAACTTAACTGGCTTCATTTTCAGACATTTTGGGAATCCTTCCTACTCTTTCATAGGCCCTTTTTCCAAAGAGAAAGTGACTGATCACTTCCTGTTTGGAAAAATACCCATAAGAGCCTGGAACAATTGAGAGAGAGAGGTGCTAAAATGTCCCCAAAGCAGTGAAATTGCCAGTAACATCTCCCTGGACATCTGGGCAGTGTTACTGGCTCTTTGGGTTTGGGGTCCCAGAGCAAATCAAGGCTGAACCCTTACTAGAAGCCAAAATCATCAAGTCGAGGCTACCATACTTTAGACACATCATGAGATGATATAACTCATTGGAAAATATGATAATGCTTGGTAAAGCAGAAGGCAGTAGGAAAAAGAAGAAGAAAGACTGCACTACAGATGGATCGACTCAGTCAGGAAGCCACAGCCCCGAGTTTTCAAGACCTGAGTAGAGTAGCTGATAAGCTGGGCTCTTAGAGATCGCTTATTCACATGGTCATGATGACAAATAATAACATACAATTGGCCAGTATGTATGTGTTTGTGTCACCAAATATTTGAGGGGGCACATGATAATGAAAATGAAGGCAAAGTCCTCCAAGATTCCACACAGGGATGGTGCACTTTTTAGAAGTGCAGGTGGATTCTGGAAGAGAAGGGAAAGAGGAGAAATTATTACTGCATAAAATACATGTTGTGTTAAATGACATGCTGTGTTAAAATGGATACTGTACAAATGCTATTTTTTTAATTACTCAAACATGGGTGACCAATCCTGCCTGATCTTAGAATCTAAGCAGGGTCATCCCTGGTTAGTACTTAGATGGAAGCCTGCCAATGAATACCAGGTGCTGTTGGCTACATTTGAGAGGAAGGAATTGACAACAACACATCTGAGTATTCCTTACCTAAGAAAACCCTATGAAATCAATGGGGTCACCATAGGTGGACAGGTGACTTGAAGGCAAGTACATGAACATGCTCTACTTTTAAAGGCAAAGCCTCCTCAAAGTGTTTTACAAAGCAAAAAGCATAACTTTAATGTCAACACAATTAATGACACAGTGTACATTTCAATTGCAGCAAAAATTAAAACTACAGCCTATAAAATGTAGACCAGGCACTAACAGTCAATAGAAAGTGTACTGAAGCATCCAAGTCTTTAAGGCCCATTTAAAAACAATTAAATTCCTGTCTCCATTCTGTAAAGACAGAACCACCACAGAAAAGGTCCTTTGGCTGCCAGATGGAAAATGTGTTTTCAATTTTAGACTTCCATTTGAACATACCATTTCTTTGATTCTGAGGTTCTGGGGGCCCAGGGGATGTTTTCTAAGACTCTGTTTGGGACAGGATGGGGTGAAACTACTAATTCTTGCAAACTCTGAAGCTTGTGCCAGTGGGGTGCTCTCATGGATGATGGTTTCTGGACAGTTATTGTTATCCATCTACTCCCCTTCAGTCTCGTGACAAGCAATAGGGAGTCATCTTCCAGTTCTGGCTCACTCTTCAAGGAAGGTGGTTGGACACAGGATCAGATAAACAGGTTGAGAAGCATGTTTTAATGGAGAGATGCAGCTATGGGATAGATTAGGGAAACAAGCCGAGATAGGGTGAATTAGCATTATTTGTTCTGAAGCTGAATTTTAAAAATTGAATTATTTAGTCCATTTTCCAAAGCAATCACCTCTAACCATACTTCTAAGCTCTGTCTCTATTTATTTTCTTTCATACTAGAATGAAAATTAGCTCTTCTAAAGAAGCTTTCATGCACATTAGACAAGAACCATCATTACATTGGTGCTTGACTCCCAAGCATGATGGAGCTGTCTTGAAATGTGGCTCCAGAAAGTTTCCCAGACCTCCAGAGCCAGTTTTTAGGGTACACAGAGGATTGCAGCGAGGAGGGATATTTGCCCACATCTCACTCCCTAGACATATGGAGAGATATCAGCAGAACCACCCTTATGGATTCTAGCCATAGTCACACATTATGTGGAAACATGGCTCAGCCAAAGATCACTGAAAACACTGTAAATCACATTAATTAATTTCCTACACATAGTCACATTTTTTACTCCAAATTATTTACTGGGAAACTAAGATCCCTTTACAAATCATTCTGAAGAACATAACAGCATTTTTCAATAAAAAGACATGGTTTCTACTTCTAAGATGATTAGAGTTGTTCCATAATGACTTTGCCTAAAAAGCATGTAACAGAAGACCTTGTTTTTAGATTCCCCTGCAACAGGATCTCTGAGCCAGAAAATCTTGGACAGCATTCCCATGCTGAGTGTACACATTTCCTCTTTGGCAACAGGCAGTATATCCTAACCTGTCTTGATTGCTTTAATGTCCTGAGGGAGTGCTTCTTATTTAATTAAGAATTAATTTCCTCTATTTAGCCGGGGGTGGGGGGTGCACATGCAATCAAATAGCGTAAGATCTCCTATCTGATAAATCATAGCTCTCAGGTAAGGCCCCAAGAGTTCAGATGTTTATCAAGAGACATTGTGCAAGCCTGTAAAATATGGCTAGAAAGTAGGCCAAAAGTAGACATGCTGAAGAAATAGCCAGTATCTGATTCAGTTAAAGGATCTTAAGTGTATATCAAACCATGTTCCTCTTTCTTCTTCCAGGGAGAAAGAGCAGGGAACATAACTGGTACCAAGGTTGCAAACATGTTTACTCAAACATAAGACCCACAGATGTCTAGGGAGCATAATGCCACAGATTACAGAAGATAAAGAATTATAGGACCAAGTTTCCTTTCAAGTATTATCTTCTGCAGACAGTAATTATTTTGTAAGAGAAGTGTGAAATGTTGTGACTTACAGGTCAGTAGACAAATGGAGAATTTTATCTAAAGTGGATCAAACACCTATGCCAACCAGGAAGCATTAAAGCATGATTTTCACATTTTTGCTCTAGTTAAATTGAAAAGATTTTGAGCAAGTGCTCATGACCGAAGGGAATTTTTTTGGCTCAGGCATGAATTGTATGGGTCCATGTGGCAGGATGTCACAAAATGTTTATCTGACAACTTCAGTGTTAAGTGCCAGCTCAAAAATCAAGCCACATTTTCCACTTTACTGACTTATACAGCACTGGAAACACTTGGGGAAGGGGAGCTGTGAAACTGTAGCTTTTTGCACCATGAGACATCACAGGAAGATGGTGGTGTCATGAGAAAGAGCTGTACAGTGGGCTCTCCTTCCTTTTGGACTATAATTCCCAGAAGCCCTCAGATTCTGAAGGATTCTGGTAGTTGTCATCTTCATAATTAACTTTTCTAGACTATGCCTGAGCTTTTTATCTAAACCTTCAGCTATCTTAGAAGCTCCCAAATCTGTGGGAGCAAATAAGTCTGTTGACTGCCTTGCCTTCATTAAGTCAAAGGAATTGACACTGGGTTTCTACTGTTTCATCATTCATTTTACAGAGGGTGGAATCAACATCACACTCCCTAATAAATATACAAAAATCAGAGCAGGTGTTCCTTGAAGATCCTAGGTTGTTGGCCAGTCATGGAAGAAGAAATTGTCCAGTATACCTTCTAAAGAATGATTGAAAAAGATGCACCCAAAAAGAAAGGAAACAGCTTCAGAATCTGGCCCAAGAGAGCAACCATTGAGTCATGGTCAGCTGAATTGCTGTGTGTGTCGTGTTGTGTGTGTCGTGTTGTGTGTGTGTGTGTGAGAGAGAGAGAGATGAGTTTCTCTTAACTGAAGTAAACTCAGAGAACTCCTGCTGTGCACAAAGGGGGAACTTTACAGTCCTATTGGCTTGTCTTCTGCTTTCCCAGCATTGTGCTGACCTTCACACTGTGTCATACATCCGCCCCATAAGGCACAACACAGCTGCAACAGCAGCAGCAACAGCTTAAAGCTTTGCAGACAAGAGACCAAGCAAGAGGGGAGTGGGGGGAGGGGTGGTAGAAGAGAGAGAATCCAATCGAGTTTTTAAAAGCTTAGGACAGAAGCAACCACTAGCAATTGTTATCCAGATATTATTTTTACAAGCAAAACTACTGCAAGCACTAATTTTGAAAGGACTTATTATGCTGTTAAAGGAGGCAAATAGTTTGCTTGAAGAAAAAAATCAAAATGTATAATCATAATACCTAAATTTAATAAATTTTCCATACTTATGTTGAAAGTAATAATTAGCCCTCTTTGCTCCCACCTTATTTGTACAGCTGTCACTGGGGGTCAATTGGTATTTGATGCCATCAGAAAAATAACAGAAAGAGGAATCATAGAGTCCCAGATGTAATGCAGCCCATGGCTACAAAAGAAAATAAATGAAGGCTGGAATTTAACATCCTCTTTGTTGGCTGAAGTAATAGTAGAAGGTTCCTGGAAAGGTCATTTCACTTAAAGACAAAAATCATTTCTGAACCATTTTATTCCTCCAGAAATTCCAGTCATCTTTGTAAACACCATCAGTCTTCTCTCACAAAGGACGTGTTCCTGTCTGTGGCTTATCTCTGCACTCCACCACTCAGTTGAAGTATGCATGCTCTACAGCCACTTAGGAGTAGCATATGCTTACTTACCTCTTTTCAATCCATACATGCTTAATGGGACAAAACTGAGTCTTTACAACAAGCCCTGCTATTGTACAGGGAAATCAGAATCCTCTTACTTGCTTCACATGCACACCTAGAGAACTGTGCATTTTCCCCAAATTAATGAATGAGTGTAAATCAGTTGGTCACAGAGATGTGTGTCTACAGTACACAGTAGTTAAAGCTCTGGGACAAAGCAAGTTTCCAAACTGTGGAACAGGAGGAATGGAGCCCATAGAAATTGAAAGGTGTTCCTGAAACCAATTCCTTGAACATAAAGCTGGAGATTAAGTAGCATTAAAAATGGGGGTGTTGGAGATAGCTCCATACATATGTCCTGTTTATTGGCATAGCTCCTAAACAGAGAGGGACTTTTCGGTGGTTGCTCCCAGGCCTTTCAAGAGAAACTAGGCTTGCTTCCAGTGACATGTAAAATATATTTTCATTTGAGCAGACACTTGACAAATCATTGGCTGCTGTGGAATGGGCTTTTAATGAGGGATACTATATGGCATAGTAGTTTGAGTGTTGGACTAGTACTCTGAACACCAGAGTTGGAACACTTGCTTGGCTATAGAAACCCACTGACCTTGGGCAACTCACACACTCTCAGACTCAGAAAACGCTGTGATAGGTTCAACTTATGTTTAGTGTGTGGTGTTGTTTGCCTTCAAGTTGTTTCTGACCTATGGTGATCCTAAAGGCTGCCGCCTGACTCCCCAGGCAGGCAGCATTGCCGCCGGGGCCAGGCGCCACGGAGGTCTGGCACGCCCCAGCATGCATTGCTGGGGTGCGCTGGCCTCTGATTAGCTGGCCAAGGGGGGAAAAGGAGGGACTTCCGCCTCCCGAGAGACATTCTAGGAGGCGGATAGTCTCTCTCTATGGTCGCCCTGGTCTTCCAGGGCAGCCTATTGGCTGGTTGCTCCTGGGGGCGGGGCAACTCCCCTCTCGGCCCTCACCTTTGGAAAAGGCCTATAAAAAGGCCATGTGGCGTCCTTCTCGGTGCCATTTCTGCTTGGCTCTGCTGCAGAGCAGAGCTGAGGTTTCAGGGAGGCGAGCATAAGGGGCTTGCCCCCTCCTCCCCACGTTACTCCAGGGGTCCTCTGCGGCCCTGAGTTACAAAGTGGGAGCCTATTGTCCCCTCCCCCACCTTTTTGCAGCCTTGGGGGAGAGAGAGGCGACACGGTCGCCATTTTGGGCTGGGTTCCTCACTTTGGGGCCCAGCTAGAGAGTAATTTGCTGGCTTCTCTCCCCATTTTCTGCTTATGGACAATTTTATTTGTTTTTGGTGAGTGTGCGGTTGCGCTTTAAAACCCTGTTTGCTTATTTTTGGGCTTAATTTGGGGTTTGCAGCCTCTACCTTGCTGGTCCCCCTTTTTAGGGTCTATTTGGCTGGGGCCTTTTTGCTTTATCTGTTGACATTTTCAGACTGGTAACACTCTCTCAGCTACCTGTCTAATTTTGTTATCCATTTTTACTGGTAATTGGCTTACTGTGTTTTTCATCTTGCCCAACAAAGCGAGGCATCATAAGGCACCCCCTGCCTTGTCAACTCAAATTTCATCTGGGCAAGCTGGAAATATTCAGACTATGCCGGCCTTGGATACCATTCCCACTTCCTCCTTCGGAGGTACACCGGGCTCAGGTTCCAGAGCTGTTTTTACATCTGGATCTTCAAGTGTTGGTCCAGCTCCAGCTACTCCTTGTTTGTCCCAATCGGCGATGTCGGAGTTGTCGTGTTCAATTGCTGAGCTGATTGCTAATGCCACTACACCCTGCTGATCAAGTGTTCCAGAATCTACTTCAATTCCGTCAGTTGCCAGTTATCAGGGAGCTACATCTTCTAGCCAAGTATCTTCGGCTGCTCGTGACAGGACTCCTGGACAGTTAGGCCTTTGAGAGTTTTGTCTTCCTCCAGCTCCAGTTCGACATCGTCATCATCTTCCAGTTCGGACAGCGAGGCGGTCAACAAAGGGGATGGTGACAACAGACGTAGACGGCGCAAGAAAGGATGCAGAGCCAAGAAAAGACATCGTCAGGCCCATTCCTTGCAAGCTGCTCAAGAGGCCTTCACTGCTGTCAACTCACCTTGTCCTTCTGGCAGAGATTGTTTTTGGGTTGAGCATGCCATGGCCCCAGGCCTGCCGCATTGAGCCATCAAGCGTTGTACCTGGCGACCCGGTCTTCAGGGGGTTTGGGTCAACCAGGAAGCACAAGGGTTTCCAGTTTGCGCACCTGGAGAGTGCCCTCTTGGCTCTCATCTACCTCGCAAAACCAGGAAGCTGATCCTTAGGGGCTGTTTTGTTGATGTCTTTGGTCTGGTTCTTCCGACAGGTCAAACAGCTTTGGCAGTCACCTCTACCAGAGGGAAAAAGAAGGCCCCCCCTTTCCCCTCCGGTTGACCACAATTTTGACAATTGGCTAGAAGGTTTCACCATTTTCAGGGCTGTTGTTGCCATGGCCTTCCCTGAACGGGCTTGGCAGCTTGACAGCCATTTGCTGCATGTCCTTAAGGCCAGAGAGTTCGCTGGTGATTCAGCAGCTATTGCTTATGATACGGTGTTTCGCCAGCATGCATCCCAGAATTCCAGAGAGCGATGGGATCACCTTCACTCCGAAATTTGGCTATTGGAAGTTGGAACTCAGGCCGTGCCGCCCGCCTCTTCCATTTTTTTTGTCCCCCCCCCCCCCCCCCGTTAGTCTGGGTCTTGTTTGCCAAGATTTTAATGTTGGCAAGTGTTCTCACCCACAATGCAAATTTGATCACCTTTGTGCTTCTTGCAGAGGTCCTCATGCTAGGCTATCCTGCCCTCTAGTCCCTCCCACATCTCAGGCCTCGCGGATCCCTCACTCTGCCTCTCTTCTCAGTGGGGGAGCTGGCCCTGCTCCTAAATAGCCATGTTTGAGCTGTGGTTTGTTCACCTGGTTCGTGTTGGTACCCCCCCCCTTTTTTTTTTCCCTTCCTTACATGTGCATGTTTGATCTCTGGATCGTTATACTGTTTTGCTTTTTGCAAATTGTTCAGTCACTTGCAGGTTTTGGGCTAAGTACCAACACTGCTGTTATTTGCTGATCTGCTGCCTAGCCAGATGACTGCGCTTATTGGTTGCTACTCTGGCGGCGTTGAAGTGGAACCTGGCTTTTCATTGGTGGACATTATGTGTTTTCTCAGATGTGCTTCCGCCAGGCTGAATGTGTGATATGTTGCAGCTTCAGCCGTATTCGATTTTTTAGTTTTTGGCATGGGTCAGGCCGGCTTGGCAGCTCCTCTGAACCCTGTTGGTGTTGCTTGTGGGGTAGGGTTGGCGGTGGCGTTCCTTCGGAATGGTCTTTGTGGCGGTAGCAGAGGTTCTGGATCTGGTAGGCATGGTCTATAAGGTTGCATAGCACCGTATCGGGAGTCCCTATGGGACACGGGAGCAATGAGGGCATACGTTGTGGTCATTGTGGGGGCCATAACGTGACACCGCTTCCCAGTGACTAGGGGCTTTAGTTAAATGCAACCTGCGGGTTGC
The DNA here is from genome assembly GCF_019175285.1 of Sceloporus undulatus. Taxonomy (NCBI): domain Eukaryota; kingdom Metazoa; phylum Chordata; class Lepidosauria; order Squamata; family Phrynosomatidae; genus Sceloporus; species Sceloporus undulatus. The sequence continues at coordinate 107,895,055 of NC_056522.1, read as the reverse complement.
ATGGATATGAGATGGCGGTAATCTAACCCCTAGCTCATCCTGATGCCTTGCTTTATATGACATGCCATTTATCCTACAACGGTGGGTTGTAAGATGATCCAGAACTCATGATTTGGCCAACCCTACCTTTTTGCTGATGCTTGCATTAATAAAGTTGTGGCCTTTCCTCCACATGCGGCTTTGCGTTTTATTGTGGTGGTGCCCTCACAGGCAAGGCAAATCTATCACATAGTATTCTTGGCAGGTTTCTTCTGAGCAGGTTTGCCCTTGCCATCCTGTGAGGCTGATAAACTTTAACTTGTTCACCATCAGTCAGAAATGACTTGAAGGCACACAACAACCACTATGATATTTCTATTTTCCTCTGATGTCTTTTCAAATTATGTTGAAATTGCTTTTAACGTAGTGTTACTTTAATGTGATAATCTGCTTAACTGTACTTTAATATTATAATTTAGTGTTTTCACTTGTCCTTGTTTTCAATCAGGTTGTGAGATGCCTTGAGTTCCAGTAAAGGGAATAATGTGAGAGATGCTCATGTTGCTCTCAAAACTTGAATATTAAACAATTTATACAGTATTTAATAGTGCTATGCTATTAAAGCTACTAAAATCTATGGAAACAGAGCTTAACATTACAGCCTTTGAAGAATGATTGATTGCTTCATCTTTTTGGATGACACTTCAAACAGAGATAGTGTAGCAGCTAGCTCAGATAGCTGCTCTGGGGGGCAGGTGTTGGAGGCAGAGGGCAGAAGTGGGCCCTTGGTATCCACTATGGATTGGCTCCAGGATCCCGTGTGGATACCAAAATCTGTGAATGCTCAAGTCCGATTATATACAATGGTGTAATAAATAGTATCTCTTATATAAAATGACAGAAGTAAGGTTTGCATTTTGGAATTATTTTTTTTTTAATATTTTCAAGCAGTGGATAGTGGAACATGTGGATGCACAATCTATGGATACAGATGGCCAACTGTACCACACAACTGACTTTGCATGCCCTAATCTAGCTAGTGGTCCTGAAGTGTGGAGATATGCATTGCTCCATCACTAGCATTGAAACAAGGTTCAATTGCCCATCCAGTTTGTTGTTGTTTTGCCTTAGGCACCAAAATGTCTCCGGTGGACCTGGAACAACCAAAGGTCTATTTGAAGCTAGTTGAAGAAAAGCCAGGAACTCAGGAGTGTCAATTCTATTGTCTCTGGAGCATCTTCTATTTGCATGACTAAAATATGGATGTCTTACATTCCAAGCAAACAAAGCTCCTTTGCTCATTTTTCCAGCAGTGCTCCTATGGGCAAAGAGTAGCATGTACACACATAAATAGTGAGTGCTTCCACCAAACAGTTTATTCCTAAGCTTCTGTCATGCCTATGCTATTTGCCATGTGATGTTTTATTTCCATAATCATATCAATGCTCTGTTCTTTTTGGATTTTTCTGTGATCCTAACAGTGACTCACCACAATATAAAACCGTAAAATGTTAAAATAACATTAAAATGCCACAGTAAAATATCACAAAACATTAAAATAACAGCAAGCTCACAAATACATCTCTCCCTGGGATTCAACAATAAAAATGTAGTATTTGAAAATAAATCATTACATCAGTTGTGGGAGGCAGCAGGAGCAGCTGTTTCGAGTGTGAGTCCACTCTGGGGTCTGAAAGATCTATCCCAGGTGCTGAAATCTATTCCCAAAATAGGTTCATCACTATGGACAGTTCTTTTCATGTTCTGCCTAAGACCAAACTTTAGTTCAGATTCATAATCTCACAGACACTGGAGCCGCTAGCTGCCCCTGGCAGGGAGGCTGAAGTTTGAAATTAAGCCACTATACCAGTTCTTAAAAATGACTAGCAAATCAAGATATTTACCAAAAAAAGTAAAATATTTTTCACAAGGTTTATTCAGAAGGGGTTTCCTCTGAGGCTGAGAGAGTGTGCCTCACCCAAGCTCAGTCAATGGGTTTCCATGGCTGAGCAAGAATTTGCTCTCCAGAGCCACAGTCCAACACTCAAACCATTACATAGTAAGTAGTGGCTATGAATACAAAACAGTTACCTAGATTTACCCATCCATAATTATTTTGTATTCACAGTCACTGCTTAGACATGATTATGGCACAATTGTAAATCCCCCTCATACTTACTCTGCTGGGCATTCGTTACATGGGGAGAAGGAGAGCCATTCCGCCTGCATTTGAAGCATGGGTGAATGGTGTTTCCATCAGGTTTGAGGGAGTTAAGTATACTTAACTAAGGAGCCATTAAAAAACCATTTAAAAGATGAACAGTAATTAAAAACTGTTTTGTTTAAAGCTAGACCTTTCCAGTGCCAGCAATGCAGCAGTTCAAAGGAAAGAATGCACAGGAACACTAGAAGATTCATATGAAAAGTGACCAAGAATAACTAAAGACACACACACACACACACACACAGAGAGAGAGAGAGAGAGAGAGAGAGAGAGAGAACTGTGTGGTTCATTGCCTCAGCAGTCCTCCTGGGGTGCATGGGAATTATTCTCAACCATGGGAGACTCTTGTGAATGTTTAGATTGTGACTGCAAAAGCAGCCTGAAAAGGAAGTGTTAACCACACCTCTTACTTACAGGGCCACCGTTACAATCTGTTTCTCAGCCCTTACAAGGCAGACCCTTTTTTCTTTTCTAAAAGCTGAAACAGTACTGGGTGGGGTTGGAAATGCCATTTGCGGCAGCTGGAATCTTTGTTGTTACATGATACAGTTCAATAATCTGACAAAATGACTGAAAATTTCATAAAGGTATATGGCTGAGTAATACATCAAAGGCAAAATGTAAGAGACCATTATCAAGGCAAGAAAGTACTTTCAAGGAGAACAGAAGATCAACTCAAAATAGCTGTCCAAATGACTTATGCATGTCACTAGGACAAATATTGCCTTTGTATTCGTTTTTAAAAGAAAGACAGGGATATCACATGTCAAAGAGTGTGTCATTCTTGATTTCTGCACACTGAAAGACAATTTTGGCATAAGAAGCTTTTTTAAAAAAAGGTATACTAGTTCTGACCATAGGTCTATCAACATTGTGTTTGCACAGCATCCAATCTGTTGCCCATAGGAAGCCCAACACCAGGACAGGAGGACAACAGTACCATCTCCTGAAGGCTTCCCATAAACTAAAATACAAAACGCCCTGCCTCTACAATGCTGACAACAATCTTCCAATGCTTCAAAAGATGTTATCAGTGCCACTACCACGCCTCATCTGGCTACATTTTGAAAATACTTGGTTGCAGCCTGATGCAAAGGCCAAATTATCTGCTCGTTGGTGGCAAAGGGGAAAATCCTTCTAGACACAGCAACATGTTTTCAGCCTGCTGCGGCATGCAGGGCTGGTTGGCTCCTGTCCAGGGCAGTACTTAAGAACTTATTTGACACCATCAAATCATATCCAGAGTAATCAACTTAAAATCTCTTATTGATGGAACATGCATTTTATCTTGTTATCAAAACTTTGCAAATGAGATTGTTGGTGGAGTGGAATTTTTTAACTTCGATGTTTCATCAACTGGCCTCAGAGCACATATTACTGTAATAGCATAATAACCTCAAAGCAGAAATCTATAGGGCTTTCATGTGCTTCTGAGTGCCGCTTGATGAGGGGTTTTCCTGTTCACTTCAGCAATAAAAATGTTCTTTGTGTACCTCTCTCCTGGTTCCCCTGCAGTTTGACTGAACAAATGCAGAGCTTGGAAGTAACTAGTTTCATATAACAAGTTTTTGTAATTGATTAATTTCCCCAATAGCAAAGACAAAATCAAAGTATATTATGACTGTTAACTAAATAATCTGAACTAAAGAGAGTCAGCATGGCATAGTGGTTTGAATGTTAAACTCTGTGTCTTGACAGATGGCCCCAAGGGGTGGTGAGATGCTGCCCCTTTCCTAGCTAGATCGGGGCTGCAGCATGCCTTTCGAGGGCACCATAGCTGAAAGGGTGCCATAGCGGGTGCTATATCGGCTATATGGTGCTGCTTTGGTACTGCGTTATTCACAGCAGTGGAGGAGTGCCATTATGCCATGCACCATGTGGAGTGGCACACGGTATCATGGCACTCTGAGGGTGGGGTCGGCATGTATCATGTGGATGCAATGCCCCAACTCTGCCCACAGGCCATCCTTTCAGCCTGAACTGTATAGGGCCTCTGATTCTGGAGACCAAGGTTTAATTCTAAGCTCAGCCATGAAACCTGCAGAATAACCTTGGACAAGTTACACTCACTCAGCCTCAGAGGAGGGTAAAGGCAAACCTTCTCTGAACAAATCTTGCCAAGAAAACCCCATGATAGGGTCACTTTAGGGCAGTGATGTCCAAACTCTGGCCCTCCAGGTGTTTTGAACTCCCAGAAGCCTCAGCCATCTTGGCTAATGGTTTGGGATTCTGGGATTCTCATACCTGGGATCAAACATTTATAGTGGGAATTGCAGCCAGGAAATCAGAAGAAGAATAAGAATGAAAAGACCTTCTTTCTCCTCACCTTCCAACTCGGGCCCTCCGTTCTGGTAGTCAAGGTCGGCTGTCCCAGCCCAGGATTTCCTCTGCCCCATCTCGGATTTGCCCCTTTTTACTTGCCCCCCTCACTCCTGGAACCTTCTTCCCCCACAAACAAGGGCCATCACTTCCTTAACCAGCTTCAAAACGGAATTGAAGACCATCCTGTTCAGAGAAGCATTCCCAGGCATTGGATGATTATCATTTGCTACTTGATGTTCTTTTTTGTTGCCTGTTTTATTGAACCATTTCCTATATTGCTATGTATTTTATATGTATTATCCTATTATTTCTTAGATTGTATGCCATAGGCAGGTTTACTCTTATATATTTATTGTTTTTATGTACAGCGCTGTGCAAATCTACAGCGCTATAT
>NC_056522.1:107814942-107890126 GCF_019175285.1 Sceloporus undulatus | reverse complement strand
AAAATAATAATAATAATAATAATAATAATAATAATAATAATAATAATAATAATAATGGAAAGGGCAGATATGAAAGAACTAGAAGATATTCTAAAATGCAAACATATACAATTAAGCACAAAAGTTAGAATCATAAAAGCCACTGTATTCCTTATTACCATGTATGGATATGGTAGCTGGACAATTAAGAAACAAGATAGGAAGAAAATCAATTCATTTGAGATGTGGTACAGGAGAAGAGTGCTGAGGATCCTGTGGACAGCCAGAAAGGTAAATTATATCCAATGGTAAAATAAAGATAGCATGTATCTATATGCCAGTTAATACTATTTAATATCAGTAACATCAACAAGATGCCCAAATTAAACAGAACTCTTTAAAAAGAGATAGCATACAGAGATCAAACCAAATAGCGAAAAAGAAAAACATAAAACTATCAAAATCCCTTAGGTTCCATTGCTGAAACTCCCTCTCACTTGCAAAACAGAATATTAGTTTTTCTCTTACTGGCCCTTCATTTCTCTTTTGGTGCAAACTATATAGACTGCCTACCTTGATTCAAGAAATGCAGCATTTTGCAACGTTTGGGTTAATGGATTGAAATGTCAGTAATTTGGAAAATATGGGTAGTTATTCTAATAAATAATTGCGTTGAAATTTACTAATAAGAAACCTAAAAATATCTTGTTCAGCTGCTTGTGAAAAAATACCTGAAATGTGTTTTTATTAACAAAATGAATTCTATCAATATTAGATTTTCTAAATCCTTCTGCTGCACAGTATGCTTGTTTGTGTCTGATACAAAGAGAGAATAAATCAACACATAACACCCAGTTAAATACTCAGTCATAGCTAGAGATATTCTGCATATCAAATCATATGAGCATACCATAACACACGCTGTGCTCTTGGTCTGAATCCTCTTGTTGACTCCAGCCAGAATGGGCCCACTGAATCAATTGAATTTAGCCATGTGCTAATTCACCATTCAATAAATTTATATACATTGAGCTTTAAAATCCTTAGTTTTGGGAAGTGGAAAGTCCATTATAGTTTGCGTTAGTTATGTTTAATTGGTTTGTGTTGATTGTTTACTGTATTATTGGTTTTACTTTTTAATAGGGAAGATAAGTTGGAGGGTTAGAGGGGATAGGGGTTATTTTAGTTAAGTTTAGGGATAGGGTTTTAGATTAGAGTGCAGAAATGTTTTTATATGTTATTATATAAATAATAATAATAATAATAATAATAATAATAATAATAATTTTTATTTATAGACCGCTATTCCACAATGATCATAGCGGTGTACAGTAAAATTGCAAAACAACACAAAAAATTGCAAGGCCTCTCTCCCCCCCAAGATGGTGGTTGGAGGAGGGCTCTTTGTCTTCCAGGCCAGGCCTCTCTCCCCCTCAAGATGGTGGTTGGAGGAGGGCTCTTTGTCTTCCAGGCCTGGCCTCTCTCCCCCTCAAGATGGTGGTTGGAGGAGGGCTCTCTCTCCCCCTCAAGATAAATAAATGTTTGTTCTTTATTGGTATGGACTGTATGGGGTTTTGTCTTCAAATTAATTTTTAAACAGAATATTAGAATTTTAAAAAATCAGTAATCATTCAGTAATAATTTATTCAATGGGTGTACTCAGTTTAACCAAATTAATTAACCAATTAGCCAGTAAGATTCACACTATATGTTACATACCCATGTGTAGCTTCAAGATATGGTCCTTATAGAGTCATCACATCTGCACTCAATCCATGGACTATTGCTGTTGTTGTTATGTACCTTCAAGTTGACTCTGGTTTATAATGACCCTATTATAGGGTTTTATTGACAAGCTTTATTCAGAGGAGGTTTTTCATTGCCTTCCTCTGAAGCTAAGAGAGTGTGACTTGCCCAAGGTCACTGACTGGGTTTTCATAGCCAACTGAGGATTCAAACTCTAGCCTCCTGGAGCTGATGACCAAACATTACACCACACTGGCTCCACCAGCTTTAATATCAACTAGGTCGAGTCTTAATAGTCAAATCACAGAAGTAATAAAAGAATGAAGTGCTGACAACATTAAAAGAATGTTTTATAAGCAGGAAAGAAGGAAATTGGTCCTTCGATGCAGTGCTCCTTCCATGTAATACTATCAATGAAGGAAAATGATGTTAACTGATGAGATGAACTTTTAGTTCTTTCTTTATCATTACTGTTATTATATTTATTTGTATTATATTTATTTGCATCCTGCTTTTCCCCAAAGTTGGGACTCAAAACAGCTTACAGTCTAAAAGCACTGTACAACTAAAAACTTATAGAAGTGACAAAACAGAATTAAACAATTGAACTCTTTGTCCTGCTTCATTGACAGACTTTCAGGGTGGGTAGTTTAGTGGAACTTCAGACATAATTGACCCCAATTTGTAACTTCCTGATAACCCTCACACATATTTTTTCTTACTGTGAAAAATCTAATAAAGATAGGGAAAGGGGGGGGGGGGGTTGTTAGCATAATACTTTTTGATTGATAGTGCCAGAAGCTATGGATCTAGAAGTGCCCTAAGTGAAGAGAGACTTCACTGAGAAAGCATTGCCCTCATTTTGAACTAGCTTTTATTTTCCACCCACGATGAAGGTGTCATCTCCAAGGATAGTCATGCTAGCTCTACCTCTTCTCCTGTGTTCTTAACTGGAATGTTACCTCTTACCTTCAAATGTTCAAGGATGAACATTCACAGCAAGAAATTTGTTTCACTCAGATAGACTGCCTGTGCAGTTCTAATTGTCTAGGGTTCATGAACTCGTCCCTGTAACTAGCACACTTATCCCTACTGAATAAGGCTACTGTGACAGCCATCTAAAGAATATAATCAAAATATGCACTTGTTAACTTCTACCAGTCTGGATCCCAGTGGCATCTAATGGGGGGGGGGGGAGTAATTGGTGTATTTGCTTGCTGTGTTTCAAGAGTGTTTCATCTATTCTTATATGCCAGTTAGCAAGATCTCACCCAAAATGTTGGTAATATGTTGGTAATACAGTATGTATGTAGCAGATGTGCTGTTCTCCTCAGGGTGCCCACAGTATTTATCTATTCATTTCACTTATGAGTCACCCTATAGCTGAAGCTCTCAAGGCAGTGTATATAATTAGAAATTAAAATACATTTATCCTTAACCCTTTGATTTAAATTCTGTGGAGCACAGCAATCTTTACCTGCTCTCCTGTTTATCTCTCTCTCTCTCTCAGTGGTGTCTGGTTACTGTACAGTTTGTTAAGCAACTTCTTAATGGCTTTATCCAGTTAACTGAGTGCAAGCTATTTTTGCACTTTGAACCCAGTTTGCAGCAGTTGAAGTAGGCTGAGCACAAAGGGGGACAATGGGAGGTGGAGAAAGAAACTGGAATATTTTAAAAGCATCTGAAACATGGGATGACAAAGGATTAATCAGGACTGTCCCTGCCAAATCAGGACAAGTTGAAGGGTTCATGGCATGTCAACCCCCTAGTCTGGAGACAACGGCTTTCTCTACTTTCTGTAATCCACTCTTCTCTGTACTGTTAACCACTCTGGTTATTCTTGTAGGCAGTGTGTAACCTCTCCAGTGAATGGAGTTCAAAAGAAGGAGATATCTTTGAAGTTCCTCTGGCTTAGTTTCTGCAACAGTTTCTGTGTCAGGAACCTGTGCCCAGTTGCCTAGCTGGCATCCAGAAGCCCTAGACTTGGCCAGCTGATCCTCCCCTAACATTCTTCAAAGGCTTCTCTCCATATATTACTTTCAATGCCTGGTTCTTAGAATGAGGGGCAAAAGTTGAGTTGGTTTTCTAAAGTTAGTCACCCTTCACTAGTAAATAGGCATCATTATTCCCTTCAAACATTGAATGATTAGCTCTTTTTAAAATATATAACCCTCCTTTCTTTTTTAGGCCAGCTGGCATATATGATGCCAACAAAGACCAGTGTTCCCAAGATTTCAAAAAAAAAGAGGGGGGATTTCCATTCTGTTGTAACAAAATTGTAAACTGCAGCTCTTTGGACCAGTGCTTTCAGAATAGGGACGGATCACTCTTAATCACTCAAGCATTTATTGTAGTTCTTGACTCAACTTGACTCATGGCAAAGTTTTCAGTTTGGGTGAAAAGCCTCATAATATGCAATTCTATTGGAATTCCATTTTCATGAAAGCCTCAGTGTTCATTCAAACAGAGAAAACATTGATCCACTCATGGCACCATTTTTAGCAGAACCCCTTCTTAACTAAAGAAGGCTATTTTTACCAAAATGCTTACGATAAAAGAAAGAGAGAATGGTTTGTTTGTTCATTTGTCTGTTTGTTTGTAGCAGTTATAGAGTATCCTTGGGGGTATTTCATCTGCATGTTTATTTTTTAAAAAATACAAAATTAAAGCAGCATTAAAATTCAGTAGCAAAAGCAGTAAATAAGGTACAATCAACAAAGCAACATGAAGAGCAAACAGAATATTCTGAAGACTAGCTGGAAAAGAGTAACTGTGGCCTACCATCTGAAGAACAAAAAGATAAGGCAAAGGCATCTTTTGGGAGTGAGTTGTGACTCTTGGGTACCACCACAGAGAAGGCCTTATTTGCCTTTATGACACACTATTTGCCTTTACGATAGTCGGGGCAAGGCAAAGTGGGCTCCTCAAGATGTGGAGAAAACATTTACAATAAGACTCTATTTAAATGAGGTGTCATACTTCCTTTCCCCCTTCCCCCTTGCTTCTTTTATGCAGTAAGGCTCAGAACATTTATAATGTTACAAATGAAGAGTAGTAGTCTAAATTGGATTGAGAAAGTAAATGGGAACAAATTAAACAGTGTTTGGAATTAATTCAGTTTGTTACCCATTGCTGTTGTTGTTGTGTGCCTTCAAGATGTTTCCAAATAAGGTTTTCATGGGGTTTTCTTGGCAAGTTTCTTCAGAGGATGTTTGCCTTTGCCTTCTTCTGTGGCTGAGAGCATGCGACTTGCCCAAGACCACCCAGTGGGTTTCATGGCCATGCGGGGAATCAAACCCTGGCCTCCAGATTTGTAGTCCAGCACTTAAACCACTAGGCAATGCTGTCTACCCATAATTTCATATAATTTTTAACAAAAAAAATTAAAGTATTTTTCCTCATCCTTTCCGTGTCAATGTTGGACACAGTGTGAATGCTGATTAATATTTCATTCTATTTTAATTCTTTATTGGAGAGCATTTTAGTCATTTTTCTTGATCTTAATTTAAAGTACTGTGTCACCAACATTCTAGTCAGGTTTAATTTCACATACTAATCTTGTAATATTCACTAGAATAAATAAATATTAATGAAGTATTTTACAACTTAATGTGAACTTCATCATGAACATGTTAGCATGACCACAAACATTTTGAAACTGTGAAACTGATGCAAAATTGTTGTCATAACCAGTACTTGCAAGTTCAATGGTTCTTTTGCACTACACAATTACAGCACTCTCATTCACTGCCATGGATGTACTATGTGAAATCCTTAGATTTTGTAGTGAATGAGGCACTAGAATTTGCTGGTGAAGAATTCTAAATATGTCATAGAACTAAAAATCCCAGGATTCCACAGGACAGAATCACGGTAGTTAAAGTGGTATGAGAATGCTTTAATTGTGCAGTGTGAAAGAATCCCAGAGTACTCTATTCCACATCCCCTTCCTCCCTGCTCTATTTTCCTTTACTTTCTCAAATAGTATATGAACGTTTCATGACCAGCTCAGTTCTCATTGGTCTATCTTTGTGTTATTTTTGTTTGATTCTTTCTGAAAGGCTACATAAGGCTTCACATTCAAAGAAGCAGGTAGGATTTTTTTTTTAAACTGCTTTCATCAACAGCCTAGCTGCAAATGCCTAAAGCTTCCAAACATGCCACATGAAGCATATTACAATAGTCTAATCTAAGTATCACTAAATATGAATCACTGTGGCTTGGTTTTTTATTGCCAAAGCGGGGGAGGGATCAGGTCTGAAATTGGTTTACTGAAATAAGGACTAAGACTTTATTTATTCAAACAGATCCTTTGCATTTCTTTTGTTCTATTAATTGCCCGTACATTGACCCCAAGTGATGGAGACCCTGTGAATGAGAAATCTCCAAGATCTCCTGGCCTCCACTACTCTGGCCAAGTGTGTAAATTCATAGCCATGGCCTCCCTAACTGAGTCTATCCATCTAGCATAGGGTCTTTCTCTCTTTCTACTGCCCTCTAACCTTTCCTAGCATTGATGTTTTTTTCCAATGAGTCATGTGTTCTGATGCTGGTCTTCATTTGATCATCTTGGCTTCGAGGAAGATTTAAGGCTTAATCTGTTCATCCTTTTGTCTTTCCACAGTATCCTCAGCACTTCCCAAAGGCATATAATGCATAAAACCATATATGTATAGTTATTTTTTTAAAAGCAACAAAGCATAATTAAAACTTCCGCTCAAAATCTAAAGAGGTCTGGCAGAAGAGGCAAGCCCCAAATTAATCCCCAAATCCTGAGTTTCCAAGGCACGTTACAGTGTGTGTTAGGGTTAGGAAAGGGCATGCTAGGGTTAGAAAGGGGTGTCACTTCCTGACGCCCCTCAACCCTAGTTACAGACTGAGTCCATACAAAATGGCGGCGCCCATCCACACGGGCGCCGCCATCTTGACAACGCAGACGCATAGCGTCCGGACGTCACAACCCGGAAGCGACGCTGCGAGTGCACGACTAGCGCCTCGCAGCGCTACTTCCGGGTCGCAAAAAGAAGTGCCATTTTGGTGCTTCTTTTTGGCTGCGCCCGGGAATCGTGCGGTTTAGCCGCTGTGGTTCCCAGACGCATCAACCGGCGCCGCCGGCGGACCACTGCTTTTAGGCAGTCTGTAACGGGCCCAAGACATTTATGCAGCCATAAGATGTGTTGAAGATGGAAGTCAAAATTGTTTTCTTTATATTTTATATTTGTATATATTTTAAGGTACCATCCAGCACAAGTGAAATACTTGAAAAGCTGAATTCTGTACATATCTGCTTAGAAGTAAGCCACACTGATTTGCACTCCATATGGAGCTGCCTTTGAAAACTATTCAGAAATTTCAGCAGGTTCAAAATAAAATAGCCAGAATTCTGACCAGGCCTGTTATAGGAGCAAATAACTTCCATGTTTAACCAGTTTCACTGGCTACCTATTCATTTCCGGGCATAATTCAAAGTGCTAGTCATGACCTATAAAGCCCTATATGGTTTAGGTTCAGTTTGTCTGAAAGATCATAATCCAAATTGAATTTGCCAGACTTTTAAGATCTACATGGGAGGGCTATATCTGGGTCCTGCCACCATCACAGGCCCCTTTGGTGAGAGCCTTCTTTGTGGCTGCTGCCTTCCTTTGGAATTCCCTTCCCCTCACTGCTCTCTTTTTGCCTGTAGGCAAAAACATTTTTGTTTAAGCAGGCTTTTAATATATAATTGCTCCCAGGTAGGCTTCCTATGGAGGATGCTTGGTTTTTAACGTTTGTATCCTTTTAAATGATTTTATGCTGTTTTAATGGGATGGTTTTTAACTCTCTTTTACAAATTACTGTTAAGGTTTTGCAGATTCTTTTTGTGAGCTGCCCAAGAGGAAAGTGGCATAGAAATGGAATGAAATGATATAAATAAATGAGACTTATTCCTGGATTATTGGGTTTAGAATTGGCCTACATTGTAATGTTAGTTTTAACTAGATTAAACTAAGTGAATCCATTATAATATTGATCTAAGTCAACAATTAAGTAACTTCCATTGATCCAATGTGTCTACTCTAACTGGAACTAATAAGGGATCTGAGACCTAAAGAAAGAACTAGCGGCTGAGCAGATGGAGAGGAAAAAACAGGATGTTCTCAAGTTTTCTGCATTTGGCCGGAACCCTCATCCACTCAGCCTGGTCTCAAGGCAGACCAATACCTACAGGTAGTCTGCACCATGTGGCATCAAGCTGCACTGCTCAATTTTATTTGCCTCCCCCATGCACAGGCACCATCACATGAACACACTACCTGTGTCTGCCAATTACCTCCCTTGTCCTTGCCCAGTCATTGGATGCCTCATGTGACTGGCCCCTCAGTCACACAAGCAATATATTACCTATACAGTGCATGGTTGTGCCCAGTGACACATTGGCAAAGCAGTCATGGAGGCTTCTTCTCCCCATAGCTGGGGAGTTTGTGGCCAGTTTGTGTATTACAGAATTTTAATTTGAGCTTTTTAAATTGAAATCAGAACTTTCAGGGAAATTGGCTATTGCATCATATTCTACTATAATACATCATTGCATCATGTACTACTATAATCCATGTTTGTGCTGCCACAAATTAAAATATTAATCCCATATGTCAAAAATGAAAAATGGCTGAAAAGGTATACTATTTACATCACTTTGCCTTTAAAATGCATGAGCAAAATTGTGCTCCAAGTGTAACAGTGTGAAATCATACACACAAACATACACCAGACTTTCTGGCATAACTTTGCTGCTTGCTACCTTCATGCTCCATCTCACCTGGTGGACTTCTGGCCTCAGACTGCTACCTGCCAGGACCAGGTCCCAGGTACCCAGCCAGGAACACCTGCTTCCCTTGGGAAGGGGGTAAAGGCTGGGTGCCTGCTGTGGTGGGCCTGCCACCGGCTGGGGCAACAGCAAAGAGGAGTTGCGGGAGCAAAGGAGCATTTGGCTGGTAGGGAAGGGAATATTTTAACATATTGTAATGCAGTTAATTTAACTATATTTTGATGTTGATGTTTTAGTTAAGGTAAGGGGATGAATTTTTAGTTGTGTATTTGTTATGTAATTGTTTATGTAATTATTTTTGCCTTTTTGTAAACCGCCTTGATCCTTTGGAAAGGCAGTATATAAATAAAAATTATTATTATTATTATTATTATTATTATTATTATTATTAAGCAGGAGACTTATAAATGCATGCAAGAAAAAATGGATGGTAACTTTTATTAGGAAAAAAAATCCAAGGGAAGGGTTATTTGGGACACAGAATTTGTGTATATAGCTTTTTAGACCTGTGGCTTACAAAACTGGGGCTCAAAGGCACGGTAAATACTGCCCAAAAAGGGAGGCCTGCTGGTGCCTGTTTTCCCTCTGCAGGGAAGCCACAGCCGCCAAACCATACGGCTTCCCTGCAGAGTAAAAAGAACCCATGAAAAGCGGTTCTTCTTGCGCTACAGCTGTGGTACCATGTGGATGCCGCACAGCGCTTGTGTAACAATGGTGGCGCCCATGTGTACAGGGTGCCGCCATTGTGATGCCCTCGTCGCATGCTAAGGTTGAGGGGCGTGTGGAAGCACCGCCCCGAGGCAACCCTAGCACGTCACCATGACACTGCAAAGGGCCAGTATGTACCAGGCCAAAGTGGCTTACAATTTAAAATAACAATACAATTAAAAACATACAAAAGTGATCATTAAATTAGAATTAAACTATTACATTATTAAAACATATTCAATAAAAGAATAAAGATAAAACTACTGGAAGCATTACAATTAAAACAGTACAACAAAGTCTTTAAAGACTTTCATTTTAAAAGCCTGTCTGAATGAAAATGTCTTAGACAGCCGACAAAAGGGCAACAAAAAAGGGACCATTCTTGCCTTCCTAGGAAGGCAGTTCCAGAGTCTAGGGGCAGCCACCAAGAAGGTCTTCTCTCCTTAACAACTGTGCTTGTGATGGTGGTGGGACTGAGAGAAAAGTCTCTCCTGATTATCTCAGAACCTGAACTAGCTCATGCAGATAGATACGGTCTGGACCTGAGCCATATATTCATTTATGTTCCATATAAGCGTAGCTATGAAGGAACTAGGCAAGATCCTCATGTGTAAAGATATATAATTGAATACTAAAGTTAGGATTGTCCATCCTGTTCACTGTATGGTTGTGAAACCTGGATAGTGAGAAAAGATGATAGGAAGAGAATAAACTCATATGAGATTGCCATAAGTTGAAGTCAACTTAGAGCTTTATCACAAGTGGGGGGTTTGCAGCTCAGATCCGCAGTCACTCCTGTTCTAGCAATACAAAACGTGATGCTTTTTTCACACCAGACCTGGAGTCACTCCTGTCTAGCAATGCAAATTCAGATTAAAACGTGATGTTTTACCACACCTGGTTGCCTTTCCATTGCCCTTCCAAATCGAGGGGGAAGCGGAGTCAGTTCAATTCCAGACAAGTCACGGGATGCAGATTCAAGCAAAGCGTGGTGAGTGCACATTGTATTACCACACCGGAGGGTTCAACGATTCGAATCTGCACCCTTGCGCATGCTCAATGGGGCTCTGGACACTGTCCTCCTTCCCTGCCCCCTCCTTAGATGTCATCCTTCATCGGGATGCAGGAGCAGTCAGGGAATGATGGGATAGGTCGCAGGGGGTCACTGGGGCCAGGATCGGACTGAAGGAGCAGCCAGGGGATGATGGGATAGGTCACAGGGGGTCACGGGGCCAGGATCGGACTGAAGGAGCAGCCAGGGGATGATGGGATAGGTCTCAGTGGGTCACTGGGGCCAGAATTGGACTGAAGGAGCAGCCAAGGGATGACAGGATGGGTGGCAGGATGGCAGAGAGGACAAGATGGCATGAAGGAAGAGGAGGAGGATGAAGGAGCAGGATGCAGGGGGCCAAAGGGTGAGACATCAGAGTGATCTTCCACACCAGACCAGTTCGAAGTAAAATCGAAGTGAGCTTGAAAGTGAATTCTGTGAATTCACTTTTTTCTGATTTCACCAAATTGAGGGGTCACTTTGGAATCACTGTGGAAGCTCCACAGAAGGAACTCCCATAAAAAGGAATCTCGTCTGATAATACATTCACGTTATGACGTGAATTCACATCATTGGACCCACAGTCACCCCAGATCTGAGCTGCAAAATCTCCAAAAAGCTCCGTGTGATAAACACCTTAGAATCCTAGAATCAACAGTTGGAATAGAGTTCAGGAGCTATCAAGTCCAATGTCCTGATGTGCAGAAATACATAATCAAAGCACCCTCTGAGAGTTGGTCATCCAGCCTTTATTTAAAAACTTCCAGATGAGACTCTACCACACTCTAAGGCAGCATATTTCCACGTTGAACAGCTCTTACTGTCAGAATGTTCTTTCTAATGTTGAGGTGGAAACTCTTTTTGAATCCATTGCTTTGGGTCTGGGACTTGATGCAAGTTAGCACTACAATAAATGCACACTTTTCAGGTCAGTACTGTCACCCTGAGATTCCATCCTCGTTGCCCTAAGCACTGGAAAGAGGGGCCAGGCCCTGAGATCTGGAAACCCTACTGGCAAGAAAGGGTAGGCTCGCTCCCTTCCTATTGTCCTTCCAAAAGCACCCAAAGCCTCTGTGTGTGTGTTAGTCCTTTGGGATTTGCTGCAAAGGAAGCTTTTAATGCATGCAAGTGATGCCCCCCCCCCTTAATGGTGTGTTCTCAATTGCTGTTTGGCTAATATTTTCATTAATCTGTTTTATATTCTTAATTGTACTCATTTCAGCAGACTGAAGTCTCCAAAAGCTCGTGCTGCCAATTTCTTTCTTTCAGTTAATCACAAAGGTGCTACAGGATCTCTCTATGTACTCATTCGGTTAAACAAAGTAAAGTACTCTGAGTACTATTGAGGGGGAGGGCAGCATGCAACTTTTCTAAATAAATAAATAATAGAGTTTATTTATATACCACCTTTCCAACATAAATGAATTGTCAGAGCTTAATCCCTTCCTAACTACTACCACAAACCTTTCCTGGTCTTCATACCATACACAATCCCTCTTCCCATATCCCTATATAAGGATGTTTTTCTTTCCCATATTCAACATCAAGTTTCAAGTTGAAAAACTGTCTATAGCTGTGTCCCTCTGTTAGGTTTCTGTGGTTGTTCCCTTTCTATGACTGCATCTTCCAGTCTTAACTACCCTTGGTCCCGTTGCTTTCCTAATCCTTTCCCATCCACAATCAAATTCAGGATTTCAAGTGCTTTGAGGGAGCCAGTGTGGTGTCATGGTTTAATTGTTGGACTACAACTCTGGAGACCAGGATTACAATCCCCACTCAGCCATGGAAACCGAGAGGGTGACTTTGGGCAAGTCACACTCTTTCAGCCTCCGAGGAAGCCAATGGCAAATCTCCTCTGGGGTTTTCTTGGCTTAGCAAGGCTTGTTCAGAGGGTCACCATAAATCAGAAATGAGTTGAAGGTACACAACAATCACAACAAAAGTGCTTTCAGAGAGAGACTTCATGAGGTTTTTGTTCTAATGTTCTATTACAGGAGTGGGTAATTTGAGATTACCAAATAATTTCAGATTTCAACACCTATAATCCTGCACCACTGGCTCTGAAGCTAAGATAGGTGAGAAGTACAGGCCAAAACCATTTGTAAATTGACACTTGCTCACTCCTGTGCCAGTAGATCAATGGTGTCTTTTCTAGAACAATTTATGAACAATTGCATCTTTTACCATAATGCTTCTTGGAGTTTGAAAATGTTATGTATTTGGATTCAAACTCAAGGCCATGGCTATGCTGGCTGAGGGAATTGTGGTAGTTATAGTCCAAACTGTAACTTTTCCAAGGTCTGAGAAACAGTGCTACTGTATGACAAATAAATACTCATTTGAATCATTTTCTAAACTGGATTTTCCTCAGCAAATCTACTCTTTCAGTGCAGGAGATATTTACATTAATGGAAGTTAAAAGTTGGTAGATGTGAATACAAAAATCTGGATGGAACTGCAGAAACCCTCCATTAATTATATGCCATCTCTGCTTGTGTTAAACAAGTCCCTTTGCTGACCAACCACTAGGAATGTCTCACATTGAGAAGGCAAGATTTTTTACGTTATTCCTGCAGATGCTCTGAATGTGCACTGATCCTCTCCTGCTACAGCTTTTGTTTTTCCCGACATCGTTTTTTTCCCAATGGTTGCCATAGAATCTCCCAATTATCATATGAATGGCACCACATACAAAACCCCACAAAAGCCTGTTGCTAAAGCCATGGCCATTTTTGTAGTATTATTATTTTCATGTAGAAAGAGGGAGGGGGGGACCTGAAGTAAAATAATTGGTGAAGTTGATGCTAATTCTAAACCTTCACTAGAAGATTATGATTGTGGTTATTATTTATTCTGTTAAACAGGTGAATTGAATCCTAACTTTATTTCTCCTGTTCAGCTGTGTCATAGCTATTATGGGAAATTAATTCACTGAAATACATTTTAATTGCTCTGTGAGTCATGGGATAGACATGCATTTTTCTCACGTTAATGCATTATGCACACATCTCTAGTTTGAGCTTGCCTGATTTTCACTGAATGTTTCAATTATCAGTTCCCATACACTGTGGGAGATTGGGGAGGGGAGTATAACACCAAGAAACAAAAATGTTAATAAAGCCCACTTTGTTTTGATTATCCTTGGACAACTGCTTCTGTTCTTCAATAATGGCTATAAAATATTGTTCAGGTTGTCCAAGAGATGGAAGAAGTGTTTTCCAATTGTAATATAATTAAGAGGGGTGTCTCAAGCCTATTGAGGTGAGATTGTTGTTGGATTGCCCCTTTTAGTATTAATTGTGAAATAATTTGAGTTTTTGTCATCTTCATCTGGTAACATCTAAGTGTCATGGACTGGAAGATATAAGCTTTACTGATGTGGAATCAACTTACATTTTGTGACCTCCCCTATGCTCCAAGTCTCTCTGATGAAATAAAATCAAAATGGTATGGGTTGCCATCAAAATGTTATGTTGTTGTTGTTGTTGTTGTTGTTGTTGTTGTGTGCCTTCTAGTTATTCCCAACTTATGGCAACCCTAAGGTGAACCTATCATGGAGTTTTCTTGGCAAGATTTGTTCAGAGGAGGTTTGCCATTGCCTTCCCCTGAGTCCGAGAAAGTGTGACTTGCCAAGGTCAAAGGCAAGCTGGGAATCAAACCCTGGTCTCCATAGTCATAGTCGCACTTCTTCCTCTAAGACTAGGCCTCAGCCCTGGCTTACTCCCATCGTTAGGTTTCTGAGTAAGCCCTGGCTTACTCAGCCCTAGCTTACTCCTATCGTTAGGTTTCTCCGGTCCTGCTCTAGAGCGGCTGAACGTCTTTGGAGAAAGTCCAAAAAGCGGCCTGATTTTATCCATTTCAGATTTGTTCTTTCTTCTTTCTCACGCGCCCTCTCTATGGCAAAACAGAATTATTACAAATCATTGATCTCCACTAATGAGAGGCACCCGCAGCACTTGTTCTCCACCTTCAACTCTTTGCTTAAACCTCCCTCTCCTCCTGTCTCTTCATCATTCTCTCCTAATGACTTTGCTAATTATTTCATCTCTAAGATCACCACTATTCGCTCTGAGATAGTTCCCCCCCCCCCCCCGATTCTTCTTCTGCTCATAATCTTCTATCGCCCTCGCTTAACAAATTTTCTGCATTTCCTCCTGCTTCTTTGGATGAACTCTCTACACTTCTGAACTCTTGCAAACCTGCAACTTGTTCTCTTGATCCAATTCCTACTCGTCTTCTAATCTCTATAGCTCCTTCTTTTCTGCCCTCGCTTCTCCATATCTTCAATCTCTCTCTCTCTACAGGCTCCTTCCCTTCAGACTTCAAACATGCTCTCATTTCCCCAATTCTGAAAAAACCTTCTCTTGACCCCTCCTCTTTGTCTAGCTATCGTCCGATTTCTCTTCTCCCCTTTCTTTCTAAGGTTTTGGAACGGGTTGTTTATTCTCGCTGTCTTGAGTTTCTTGAAGCCAACTCCATTCTCGATCCCTTTCAGTCTGGCTTCCGCCCAAGGCATTCTACAGAGACAGTCCTCACCAAGATCTCAAACGATCTTTTATTGGCCAAGGCAAATAGCCTTTACTATGTTGTCATCCTTCTTGATCTGTCTGCAGCCTTTGACACTGTTGATCACTCTCTTCTAGTTGATATACTTTCTGACCTTGGGTTCTCAGACTCTGTTCTCGACTGGTTTCAATCTTATTTGTCTGGCAGATCTTTTGCAGTGGTCACAGGTGGTCAGACTTCTTCTCCTGTTCCCTTATCTGTTGGAGTTCCCCAGGGCTCTGTTCTGGGTCCCCTTCTGTTTTCTCTCTACACACTGTCCTTAGGTAAACTCATTCACTCTTTTGGTTTTTCCTACCATCTGTATGCCGATGACACCCAGTTGTATCTTTCCACCCCCGACCTTTCTCCAAGGCTTGAACAACAAGTTTCA
Organism: Sceloporus undulatus; assembly: GCF_019175285.1. NCBI lineage: Eukaryota > Metazoa > Chordata > Lepidosauria > Squamata > Phrynosomatidae > Sceloporus > Sceloporus undulatus. Next base: position 107,874,901 of record NC_056522.1, on the reverse strand, counting down.
TCATGTCTCACAGCTGTCTCGCAGTGGATGAGCCATCGGCGTTTGAAGCTCAACATGTCCAAGATGGAGCTTCTTGTCTTTCCTCCTAAGCCCACCCTTCAACACTCCTTTTCTGTCACTGTGGACAACATTTCTATTCAACCAGTCCAGCAAGCCCGCAGTCTTGGTTTCATTTTTGATTCTTCTCTGTCGTGTATCCCTCATATCCAGACCACAGCCAAGGCTTGTAGATTCCTTTTGTACAATATTGCTAAAATCCGACCATATCTCTCTGCCTCTACTGCCAAGATCCTAGTCCATGCCTTAGTGATCTCACGACTTGATTACTGTAACGTCCTCCTGGCTGGGCTTCCTCTTTCTCACCTCCGTCCTTTAATCTCTGTCCAGCATTCAGCTGCACGCATTATCACATCCGCCCACCGCTCTGACCACATCTCTCCTGTGTTAGCATCCCTTCACTGGCTCCCCCTCCCTTTCTGCATTCAGTATAAGCTCCTGCTGTCGACGTTTAAAGCCCTCCATGGGCTGGCCCCTCCTTACTTATCAGACCTTCTTTCTCCTCACTTTCCCACCAGGGCCCTCCATTCTGGTAGTCAAGGTCTGCTGTCCCAGCCCAGGATTTCCTCTGCCCCATCTCGGATTCACCCCTTTTCACTTGCTGCCCCTCACTCCTGGAACTTTCTTCCCCCGTGAGCAAGAGCCATCACTTCTTTAACCAGCTTCAAAACAGAGTTGAAGACCATCCTGTTCAGAGAAGCATTCCCAGGCATTGCATAATTGTTGCTTGCTATTTGATATTCTTTTGATGCCTTTTTTATCGAACCATTTTCGGTATTGCTATGTACTTTATATGTATTAATTAGCCTACTACCCCCACCACCTTTCCCTTCTCCTTTTATGTCATGTCTTTTTAGATTGTAAGCCTGAGGGCAGGGAACCGTCTAATTAAAACGATTGTATGTACAGCGCTGTGTAAATTTACAGCGCTTTATAAATAAAGGTTAATAATAATAATAATAATAATAATCCAACATAAACCACTATATTGACTCAGTTTGCTTATTATTACCTTTTAAAAAGCACAGCATCTAGCTCATGTTGAGATCTAATAAACCAAATGCCCTGCCAATGCAATAAGTTATGGAGCATGACAGATTTGTAAAAATTTCAGATTTTCTAGGGAGAAATTCAATGCTGCTGTGCTCTAGTGGAATGGACACTGGTGGTATAACAGATTTTGCTTCTCTTTTGCAGCCTCCCATTTGGACCCAAAATATTATTTGTAGCACTGGAAGACTTCCTGGAGCAGATATGGGAGGCACTGGGGAGCAGTAGCAGCTGCTATCTTCCATGTCAGTGGGGAAATCCAGTCCAGGTTTCCACTCAGGTTTTAAAGGAGTTTTCTAGAGTGCTGAATCCTGTTTCCAAAGAGCTTCATCACTGTGGACAGCTCCTTTAAAACTAGTGAAAGCTTGGGATGGATTAACTACTCCAATGACATAGGAGCACCAGCCATCGTATATGTATCCAGTTATCTACTTTCATATCACTGAATTTTTGAAATTGGTGTGGTTCTCTACTCCATCCTTTGTAGCTGAAGGACTGAGGTTCTTTGCCATTCATCAGCTATGTCTATCTCTATGTGAAGTTACCTCTGGACACCTTCTAGTTACCTAGATTTGTGGACAATGCTTTTGTCCAGATAAGATTAACATCAATACTCCTTTAAGTATCCTTAAAACTTTGGTATTTCAGGATATTTATAATAGGAGAATGAACATTTGGCTTTATAATGTTCTATGCTGCTTATAAGCTTACAAACCAGTAATACACATTTCTCCATTTCTTGAGAGATCATTCATATCACAGAGATATTACTTAGTCTAGGTACATTGCTCCTATATACCCTTTGTAAACATTCATCACACAGACATTTCCAGTCTAGGCTTATATCTATGGTCAGAGACTTTACATAGGCTAGGCATCTTAGTTTGATTAACAACTCACATTTTTAGACAAAGAATGTACCTTATCTCTTATAAGGAATATTTTTCACATGTATAAGTCAGAGAGTATTCACTGTTAAGGGAGTAATGTCTTACACTGTAATATACACACACACACACACACACACACACACACACACACATATATTCCACGTTAATCTGTAGAGAAACATATTATCTATAAAGAACCATTTCAATATGTTTCATTAATTCAGCATAGCAGCCATACCACGCGGCTCCCGCGCGGAGCAAAAAAGAAGCTCCAAAATGGAGCTTCTTTCAGCGGCGCACTGATGGCGTCGTGAAGCCCCAAGGGCGCATTCGTGACGTCATTAGGGCCGCATGACGTTTGGACGCTCAGCGTCCGATACGTCAATATGGCGCTGGCCATGTAGAAGGGCCGGCGCCATATTGTACGGACACAGTCCGTACTAGACTCAGGGGCGTCTAGAAGAGATGCCCCTTTTTTAAAATGGGACGTCCTCCGGATGTCCCAACTGCCGGTTTATAACCGGCCTTTGTTTTTTCTTCTAACATTTAGATGGAAACTGGAGAAGTAAAGCATCCTGTTGTGAATTAGATCCTTAGGATGTGGTATGAATATCTTTAGATGCTTACTTCACCAGTTTCTCCTTTATGTCCTTATTTTATCCATCCATAATTCCAACAAGAAGATAAATTTCAACAATAAGCTAACTGGAAAAGTAAGTGAACCTGCAGTCTTAAAAAGGGTTTTATTAATGGAAGACCGGATTTCAGGCAACCAGTTGAGGACTAAACTTGAAGGTTGTTGCTGAAAGAGGTTACAGAGTCTGTAGATTTCAGTGTGTGTGTGTGTGTGTGTGTGGTGCACCTTCAAGTCATTTCTGATTTATGGCTACCCTAAGGCAAACCTATCACAGATTTTTCTTGGCAAGTTTCTTCAGAGGGAGTTTGCTTTTGCCATCCTCTGAAACTTAGAGAGTGTGATTTGCCCAAGATCACCTAGTCATTTTACATGACCAAGCCAGGACTCAAAGCCTGGTCTCCAGAGTCCATAGCCCAATGCTCAAACCACTATGCCATGCTGGCTTCCGGCACTTACATCTAAACTGTATAGGTCGTATAGGCCACCTTGCTCTCTTACTGTTATTGAAAACATTGCTGTTAACATCATTATAGTGTGTTTAGAGGTTTGTATCCAAAATCTACACATAAATAATTTTAAAATTATATGGGTAAAAAAAAGGGTTCCATATTTGTCAACTAGTAGAGAGGAGGAAAAATGAAATAAAATATGGAGTTCCCCTCCCTACAAGTCATTATCAGAATCAGCAAAATGAGTGGTACATTAATGGCATTTATATCAATTACAGCTATATAAAATCCATATAAATATATCAGGAAGATGTTGATGAGGATGTAGGACAATACAAATACTTTATCACATTGTCCAAATTAACCAAATTATCAAAAGAGATTACTGAATGCTTTAACAAAATGACAAACCAAATTAGACCACCTAATAGACTCTTAACTGTGCTGTCAATGGTTGAAGGTACAAATAAAAACTTAACATGTAAATATCTACTTTCAATACTCTATATGCATCAAGAATGGAAATTGCAGAAGAATGGAAGAAATCTGCAGAACTTTTCATTTCACAGATGGTTAGAATTTGGATGCTGGCCCTTACAGAGAAACTGACTTTTAAAACTCATAAGGCGAGAGGAGAGATTAAAGAAGACAATTTTGAAACCCCATGGTACCCTTTTATTACATTTGCTTCAGAAATGAACTTTACTCATGCATTTCCATCATAAAATATGCCATTTTAGACCGAAAAACTGTAACTTGGTGGGATTTGTAGTTGTTTAATTAAATTGATTTTATACCTATACTTATATTATTGAAAACAGTGTTTGATTATGATGTGAAAAATTAATTAAATTGTTTTTCAAAATTCTGTACTGTACTCAAGATTGGGCCATGCTATCCGAAACACTTAACCTATGTCAAATATAAATATCCCCAGCATGTGCAAGCATAATGTCAGTAGAAATGTCTTCAGCCTAAGAGCAAAGACGTTTTGCTGCCTGGGGCAAAGGACAAGGTGGCACTCCTTCCCACACATGAAAGTGAAATGGTCTGGCCATTGAATCTAACTTCAGCACTGGTGGTAAGTGATGTCCTCCTCTCTCCTTGAGAGCATAAAGGACTTTACAGAGCAAAAGGCAGGCTGTGTGGACTAGAGACTTGGGAAGAATAGTTTAGGGACTAACACTCACACCCTCATCATTTGCTGCCTGATGTGGTTATCTCACTCTGTCAAACAAACCTGTTGGTTGGCAGATACTCTGTTCTCTGAGCTACTGAACACACCAAGCCATCATACTAACTGAAGCAATCCATCTAAGTACTACACAAGCAATACAGTGCAGATGTCATCTTTTGATCGCATTCATCTCTGATATTTTTGTAATGTCTTCCATTTCTGTGATTAAAAGGATAAACATTTATTTGTGAGACCTTTCTTTGTAATTTTTTTTGTAATTTAAAAACAGCTTTATTCCTTTCTTGCCATTTGAAAATAGCAGAAGGATACTTGAAATTTAATCATGTCTGCTAAAATGCTTATCTGGCCATTAAGAAATATTTTGCAGCTTCCAAGTGTTTTTGATTGCACCTCCAGTAATTTGCAGTTGGAAACAAGATGTCACATCAAGGTAGCAAATCTGATACAGTGGAAATTCAATACCACATACAGTGAAGTTTGTAGAAAAACTGATTTGAAAATGAATGATCTTTCTCTCATAATCATAAAACCATCCCACTGGTGAGCTGAATAATACATCACAGTGCAATGACACTCCTTAGCTTTCCAGAACTATTTGTTCTGTTAATGATATAATCTCAAGTTGTACTTCAAGTCATATGCATTACTCAAGAATATTTTGTTAGTCGAATACCAATTAGAGTAGACCCAATGAATCAAAAGGATTTTCATAAATAGTGACTCATTATTGAATAATTTATTTAATGGCTGTACTCAAGTTGGTACTACCAATAGGCTCGGGGTTTGGAAAGTGGAATTGAGAAGATATTAATTTTATCTAGATCCAGGGTTGCAGCTATGGAGAGGGCCCCTCCAAATAAGAATTATGGGCCCCAAAAATTTTTTCCTTCAGTCCCCATATTTCTGTTATTGCAGAGAGTGTGACATTGAAAATCATACATACCTAGAACTCATTTGCTGTGTTTACATTCCCTCCGTAACTTTGCCGGCTCCTTTTCTTTGGATACTGTGACTGTAGTGTAACTGGAAAAAAAATGATGCAAAACTGTATAAGAACAACTTTACTTTTGCCCCATTCTTTTTAATTTGTCCTGTATTTCTAAATGCTCAAATGATATTTAAACAGCTGCAATGCTAGAAGGAAACATAAGGAAAATTGGGATGGGCCAAAATCTTATGAGTGGGCAATGTCCTCATCTCTCTTCCAGTAGCTACACTCCTAACTACATCCAAGTGAAAGCAACGGAATAAGAGACTATAGCTAAGCACAGTGGATATACATTACCTCCAGAATTGTACATCTGCATCCCTGCAGATGGAGAACAGGAGCAGGAGCAGGTATCTATCTGTTGACCACAGATAGAGACAAAGAAAGAGAGGACTTCTTGGTCTGATCCAGCTGGGTTCTTCTTGGATTCCTAGGTCTTGGTGAGATCTGATACTGAGAAACTATGTTAATGGCTTATTTGTTTATTTATGAGACTTGCTTTTTAAATATGCTGTGGAGCTGACAACACTAAACTTGCTTCCTTGAATTTGTAGTGGCTCTTTCTGGGCTCATGAAAAAGGGAAAAGAAAACAAACATACATTCTGCTCTATTGTCTGTTTTGTACATCACCAAGCATTTCCACCATCTCTGTATTTTTGTACAGTTCTAAAAAAGGGTTTCTCATTTTAAATTTGGCATGTAGACTAAGTGAATATGGTCTATTTTTCTTCCTCTGGTGAAAACTGGATTTTCTCTCTCCCTTTCACTCTCTGTCTGTAGGGTCAGTTGGTTGCTTTAGCAGGCAACTGTATTTCAATTTCCTCCACCACCACCACCACCACCACATTTAATGGCAACATTGCAAATCTGCTTTTTCAAGAGTTGTAATAACATAATCTTTAAATCCAGATTAGGGAAGTTGAGGTCTTGAAGCCATTTTGCAAGGCAAGGACTCCCACAGTGCACTTGATTTGTGCAGTTTTATGAGCACTACAAAATAAATAAATAAACAAATCTGCTATTCCCATTGGATTTGTATGTGGAAAAGAAAGTCACTATCATAACAGTATATACTAATAGGAGGTCTGAGTGTTAAACTAGGAATCCAGGAGATCAGGGTTCAAATCCCTACTCAGTCATGGAAACCCACTTGATGACATTAAGCATGTTACATTCTCTCAGCCACATAGCAAAGTTATAGCAAGCCTACTCTGAACAAATATTGCCAAGAAAAAAACCATTCTATAGTTGCCATAAGTCAAAAAAATGACTTGTAAACACACAACAACAATGCACTAAAAAAATGAAGGAAAGCACACTCTTGTATCCTATCTCTTCACTGCTTATTAACAACATGCACAAACAATTTAGGGTGTAGAATGATAATGCTCACATTTCAAAATTCAGACAAATGTAGCTTGCAGTGAAAGAGGGTGATGACATGATACTTAGTGCTCACCTTATCATTTGGAAGAGGAAGGAAGTACTGTATTTACCTGAGATGTTCTCCTGAGAGTCCTGCAAGAAAGGTGGCTGTGTTCACACAACTCAATAAAACAGTTTTATCCATGTATTTATCTACAAGGAGTGTGTCTTTGGTGTCTAATTTTCACAACCATATATGGAAGTGGGTAGAAAAAGGGGCATTCTAACTTTAGTATTCAGTGATATATCCTGACACTTCAGAATCTTGTCTAGTTCCTTCACAGTTGCCCCTCCAACTCCTAATCTTCTGATTTCTTGATTGCAGTCTCCATTGTGTTTAATGACTAAGTCAAGGTATGGAAAAATATTTCAATGCCTTCATCTACTTTTAAGTTATGTAAATCATTTGTGATCATTGCCTTTGTTTTCTTTAAGTCCAACTGTAAATTTACCTCTGTAATTTCTTCCTTGACTTTCTCCTTGACCTTCTCCGCACATTACATGTGCCTGCTATTTTCTGCTAGCAGTATGGTGTCATCTGCATATCTCAAACTGTTTATGTTCCTTCCTACAGTATTCATGCCTCCTTCCTTCAGGTCTAACCATGCTTTACATATGATATGTTCAGTTAAACAGAAAGGGTGATGAACTGCACCCTTACCTGACCTCCTTGTGTGACAAGATCTTCTTTATACGCTTAAGATTGCCTTTTAACTCTTCTCCACAGAAGGCCCCCTGTCACTGACAGCTGCCTTGTTTTTACCCTTTTAACACTCTCCCTAAATGTATAAAGGCTAGGATCTCAAGTGTCTTCCCTTTATCAATTCAATATCTTAGGTGGCGTGCTTCTCTTTGTTTCTAATGTCTAGAATTTGCTCAGACAGAGACATCTGTTATAAAACAAACAGTAAGTTTATTAAGTAACATAAAACCAGAAAGTATCCTAGATAGGTTACTTCAATTTTGTGTGGTCACATAAACATAAACTTGCATACTTATCACAGTCCCCTCTGGACTTTCTTAAGTGAACTCCCTCTCCTGTTAGAATCCTCCTCTTACTCTCTCGGACTCCCATTCAGATTCCTTACCTGACTCCCACTGAAGAACCTCTCTCAGTCACTCACTACTGCTTTTATACCTTCTAATTCCTCCACAGGCTGATTTTCCTCTGAAATTCATGAGTGCGATCCATTATTTAATATATATTGCAATATGATACCTAGTGCCCTTTCCTTTCCTGAACTCAGCTTGGACATCCAGCATTTCTCGCTCCATATATGGTATAAATATTTGTTGCAGAAATATGAGCATCATTTTACTTGCATGGGAAATTAATGCAGTGATCCCCGAGTTATTGCAACCCCTGGTGTCCCCTTTCTTAGGGATTGGGATGTATGTTGAGTGTTTCCAATCTGTGAGCCATAATTTTATTTCCCATATTTGTTGATAGGTTTTGGTTAGAACTACAGTAGAGTTAGAAACATAACTAGAGTAGATTCTGTCTCTATAGATCAGGGGTAGGCAACCTGCGGCCCATGGGCTGGATGCGGCCCGGCAAGGCCTTGGGGCCAGCCCCAGCCTGGTCCTGCCTTCGATTGCCACCAGGGCCTTTGGGGGGCAATTGTCTATAGAAGCCTCAGAAACATGCATTTATATTAACATTTTTTTAAAAATCAGCAAATTTTTTCGCGTGTCCTCCATATTTTTAAAAAAAGTGTCTTCCTTTTGAAAATTTTGTCCTACATTTGTCCTGGTTTATTTATATATTTAATTTTTTTAAAAATTATTTAATTATTTATTTTTTGGCTTCGGACCCCCAGTTGTCTTAGGGACAGCAACCCGGCCCCCGGCTCAAAAAGGTTGCCTACCCCTGCTATAGATTGAAGCAGACCTATTGGTATGCCATCTGTTCCTGGTGATTTATTGCTCCCAAACACTCTGAGTGCAGCTTTCACTTTCTAAAACTGTAGGTTCATCTTCAAATGGTTCTTCCTCAAATTAATCTGTCATCTCTTCATCTATTTTATGTAATTTTTCAAAGCATTACCATCTTTGGTTTAAATTTTCCTTGATTTACGGTGTCTGCATTCTTCCCTGACAATATCCCTGGCTACAGTCCAGAATTCTTATGGCTCCTGGTCAATTAAGCTTAACAATACAAATCTATTTTAACATTCTCTTTAAATTCTATATGGATGTTCTTCAGGTTGTACTTTGGCACAATGGTTTGTTTAGTGTTCTTCTTAGGTTTATGTTAATATATATATATATATATATAGATCATGGTCTGTGGCACAGTCTGCCTCTGGGCTCCTTTTTTTTCAGAGAGAATGGAGCTTCTCCATCTTCCTCTTCCAATTATTTAGTCTATTTGATTTCTATCTTGGTCCATCAGATGATGCCCGTGTATATCATTACTTCTTGAGTTGTTTGAAGAATATGTTTATGATGTACCATCTGTTGACCTTACAAAATTCAGTCAATTGGTCTCCTGTTCATTTCTTGATTCTGGGACAAATTTTCCTACAATCTTTGATTCTACTCTCTTTCCTACTTTTCCATTCTAATCACTTATGCTCAACAAGAAATCCTGTTTGAGTGTGTAATCAACAACTTCTTGGACTCCCACTTAGAATCTCGCATTTTCTACTTCTGTTGCCTCTGTGGTTGAAGCATAAACTTGGAATGTGGTTACATTAATGGGGTTTCCCTGAAGTCTTATTGATATGATTCAGTCAGACTTTGCATTATATCCTTTGACTGCTTTTGCTACATCTTTCCTCACTATTAATGCCACTCCAATTCTCTTTAGATTTTCATTTTCTGAATAAAACAGTGTGCAGTTTTCTGACTCAAAATGTCCTATTTCTTTCTACTTTAACTTGTTCACCCCAAATATTGCAATGTTTAAACGTTCCATTTCTTCTTTTATTATGTCAAATTTATACATTCCATGCTTCTATAATATCTTTCCTTTCACCACAGATCTACATTAGGACTCTTCCAAAGATGTGTTTAATTTTTTTAAAACAAACAAACAAACCCTAGAGTCATGATTTGATGCTGTGAGTCTATAGTTTGAAGGTTCTCCTCTCTGATTTTTTTTTTTTTTAAAAAAAAAAACCTTAGAGTTATAAGCCTGAATCCTGTTTGGAGTTAAATCTTTGTAAGTGGGTTTATGTGTGTGGGAATTAGAATTAGGCAGTTTCATAGCATCCACATTCAGTAGAGGGCTGCTGTTATGTTATTATGTAACAGAGGTAACAAAGTAACCATTGTGCAGTGGGACTGGTGTGCAATGGGACCACTGCACATTAGGTATCCTTGCTGTCGTCCCAAGATGCATCTTTGCAATTCACTAACAGGATTGTTTACCTTCCATGCTACTTAACTGCTGCTGCTGTTGTTTTGTGTGTTCACATCATTTCTGACCTGTGGCAACCCTAAGATGAACCTATCATAGGATTTTCTGGGGCTGAGAGTGTGAGTTGACCAAGGTTACCCAGTGAGTTTCCATGGTCAAGTGGGGAATCATACCCTGATCTCCAGAGTTGTAGTCCCACACTCAGATCACAGCACCATGATGGTTGACACTACTTACCTAACTATACATAAAGTTACATTGAGTTAAAGGTGACATAGAGTTCCACAGAATGTGCTATAATGCAAAAGTACTATTTCCCGCATGCACTATTTTTTAAAGAGAGAGAGAGAAAGAAAGGAGAAGAGAAGAATGCATTTTTGTTCTGATATGTTTTAAGATTAAAATGAAACCATTTTAGGGTAGGGATAAAAGGTTGCATCTGGTGTTGGAAATTTTCAGAAAAATAGTCAGGACAACAGAAATGTTTTAAGTTTTTAAAAACAAAACAAAACCCAAGAACTATGGAAACAAATGCACAATCTCCCAACACAGTTGCCCCATCTGGAGGAGCCCAAAGGCTCTGACTGATAGTTACACAGCAGCTGAGAATGTGCAATTACAAACGTAATGATTACACCTCTGCTTGCACAACTGTAAACTGAATATATCCCTCACACAATGGCAGAAAAAGTACAATTACAAGCATAAAAGAGCTTACGTGGGCACATGACACCAACCAACAGGATTCTGGCTATGGAATTTTGTGAAGTCCTTAACACTACATTGATGCACATGTGTAGCAAGATGAGCTTTCAAAGATGAAGATGAGCTTCATCAGGTGGATGAATGCAGGTGATGATGGCTTTTTTCTGAACCAGGGACGTAGCCAAGGGGGGGGGTTCTTGGGGTCTGGACCCCCCCTTCCATTAGAAAAATGAATGGTGTGTGCTGCTGCGCCGCCACACCCAAGCCCCATTATAATGGTGGCACTTAGTCTGGACCCCCCCTTCCAAAAATCCTGGCTACATCCCTGTCTGAACTCACAAGTCTACTGGGGTTTGGGCATGAGCATCTATTTTACAAGGTGAGATTAAAAGGACAAGCAACCAACTGGGAAAGCAATGCTGATAGTATTTGCCCTTACAAAGAAAGTGTATCAGAAAGACTTTCTCCAGCTTCTAATCTCCCTTGCTTCACTCCCACCCACAAAAACAGAGTAACAGACACAGACAGTAGCTAATGTGTGAGGGCAGGAATGATTTTCCATCTGAGTGCCTCCTTTCATATGTGATGGGGAAACAGCGTTTGACGTGTTGTAATGTATATTTATGAAGTTATGCTGAGTTCACGAGGGAAGTGGTGATGAAGTGGTTGACAGAAGGGAAACCAATTGTCAAATTTACCAAGAGAGACATGTAAAAAGTTGAGTTTAAAAAAATTGCAGGTACAGAAACATTGATTTAAAGGTACATTTGTAATACCAAGTCTAAGTATATCCCTAGTTTCTTTGTCTATTCAATAGTGTGTGTTTCTTTTTGAAATGACTGCTAGGTAGATTATTATTATTATTATTTTCTATAAAAAGCAGCGAGTATACTTAATCTTGGAATCCTCTAGGAGTGCTTTTTTTCCCCTTGGGCTCTGGTAAAGCGAATCAAGTTGCCATGGTAAAATGGGTCAGCACAGTAAGCAAGTCAGTGTGAGCAACTGAAATGCAGAGGTAGCAAGCAACGCAGGCCCAAACAGACAGTAATCTAGTGGAGAATCTAGGTCACTGGGATTCTTTGAAGCTGCAGCTGTCTGTCGGACCTCTCTCACAGTCAGGGCTCACAAAAGAGTCAATGATGGCTGGGCTTCTGATTAACGGTTGCAACAATGCATGGGCAGCTGTGGCTGTTTCCTTTGTCTTTCACCAGGAAAAAGAAATCAACATTTTAGATTCCATTTGATGATTACAAAGCAGGCTGGCCCTACCATTAGACAGAGGGAGGCAACCATGTCAGGTGGCAGGACATGGAGGGAGACAGTGCAATCCTTAGACTTTCTTTCAGACCTCCAACAGTTTTCTTCAGTTGGAAGATGAGAGCTATGGGTGCCATGGGACCATCCCTCCATTCTTTAAGCTATCCCACAGGAGCAGCACCCAACACTGTCCTATCCTCAGTGTTGAAGTAAGAGTCAACTGGATTTCTGTGGATTAGGGGGTGGAGGGGAGGTTTTTTTGTCTTTCAGGCAGTAAAATGTGTTGTGTGCAAACACACACACACACAGAATAATCATGGATCACCTACAGCTGTGGATCTCTATTATCTTCATTGGCAAAAGTCTGAAGTGCAACATTGCACAATTGAGAAAACCAGAGCTGGTGGAAATTGCTGTGTTTGGCCAGATCATACTCTCCTCTGCCATCCTACTTTTTCAGCTGCTTTTAAAATGTCCTCGTTTCTCTCTTCTCCTCCCATTTTCCCCCTTTTGTCCCCAGATTACTTCAGTTGCTGCAAATTGTATGTAGAGTATATAAAATTAGTTTGCACTCCATTAAGTCAGCAAGAGGAGAAGAAAAGAGAGGGGACAGTGCCTTGCTGTTCACATTAGACCAAAGCTGAAGCCTCTCCTAGTAAGTGTGCTCTTCCTTACTAACAACATTTGTCATCTAGACTACACTCTGATATTGCTGGGCCACACATGTTCCAGTTTTAAGCTGTTAAATGTTGTAGGATGTGCCAGAACCCTCCAAATCATCCAGCCATCATAGCTGATGGTTATGCTGCTTGAAGTCATAACTTTAAAAAGTAACATTTCCAGGCTATGCAGAAAGCCTTCATTTGCATTCTAAGAACAATAAATGAAATTATATATCCAAAGGAAGAGATGAAGGGTCACCTGCAATCATAAGTAGATTGACCCAGCCATCTAGACTAAATATAGCCACAATTTCAGGGCTCAAAGCAGACACTTCTTGGAAATATGTTGAAAAAATGTAAGGGGAAGGGTGTGATTGATAGGCAGCTGTCAGTCTAACAGCTGTATGATGCCTCCTTCCTCATTTTCCTTCATCCTATGCCCACGTACAACAAACACTGTATCCAAACAAAGTATTGTTGGCATTGTTGTTGTAGCTGCTGCTGTTTTAAATGCATTGTTAGGAAGAAATCCAATGCTAATGCTTCTGTTCTGTAAACCTATTTACATGTTTTGAGGCCCATAGTCATCTGAGTGTTTTGATTAAATTGGTATTATTTAACAATTAGATTTTTAGATTGCATTTTTAGATTAAATTTGTATTAGTATTTAAATTGTTGTTACTGTGTAACTTACCATGTTACTGTATTGCTCTTCAGTCCTCTATTTGAAGAAGTTATTCAAAATATTAGAAACAATGTATAATCAATTCAAAGCTGTCCCGTTTAAATAGCTGCATCAAAAGTAAGAATCTGCTTGGAAGCTTGCCTGGATGGTGGCCAATGTGTTGAGGATTAGTGTTTTAGCAAATTAGCTGTATCTCTTGTAACTGATAATTGGAATAATTAAAACAATAAATACATATTACAGAATGTCAGTAAAGATGACATTTTGGGGAGCATTTAATAATGTTTTTCCTGCCTCAGTATCACCAATGAGGCAGTTAATGTTTTGAAATTCATTGCAATGTCAAGAGATATGTGGATGGAAATTGTATGAAACACTGAAACTCAGTCAGATGCACAGTTCTAGTAGCAGTCTGTTTGGGAGACAAAATTAAATTTGTGATTAAGGAATTCATTAATGGTACTAATTAATCCATGTTCACTTTATAATATAGAATGTTTTCTAGGAGCTGCAATATGAGCTAGAAGCCAGAACTGCACTAGTTTAAACTAATTAAGTCTTGGCTCTGTGAAATAATTGTAGAGTAATGTCTCATAGACAGACAGACAGACAGACAGACAGACAGAATGTGTGGGTTGAAAAGCAGCACAAGCAATGTGTTCCAAACAGGACACTTTAGCCTATACCCAAATATTTTTATTCTATTCTATTTTTATTTATTTATCCCACCTATCTCCTTGCACAACATACAATGTAGTGTTAGATAGACTGGTCTAAAATAATCCAGCAATTCTATGCCCGTTTGCCTGTGAGTAAAGCCCACAGATGTCAATAGGACATATTACTGAGTATCAAGAAATAAGATAAGATTCTCAAGTGTAAAAATATATCATTAAATACAAACTCAAAATTGTCCATGCCACTGTATTTCTGATTTCTATATATTTAGTTGTGAAAGCTGAACAGTAAAGAAAGCTGTCAGGAAAAAAAGTCAATAACATTAATAATCCTGGGCCCGTTCCAGATGGGCGTATAGTACATCCCCAGGACATACTAGGGTTAGGAAGAGGCGTCACTTCCTGACACCCCTAACCCTAGTACATTCTGGGTCCGTACAAAATGGCAGCACCCTTCCACATGGGTGCCGCCATCTTCATGTAGCAGATGCATAGCGTCTGCACGTTGCACCCCGGATGAGACGCCGCGAGTGTGTGACTAGCGCCTTGCAGTGTCACATCCGGGGCGCAAAAAGAAGCGCCATTTTGGGGCTTCTTTTAGCCCTGGCCGGGAACCGCGCGGTTTGGCCGCTGCGGTTCCCGGACATGGCAACCGGAAGCACCAGCAGACTGCCGCTTTTAGGCGGTCTGTAACGCACCCGAGTATAGTAGTGGTCTATAGAAATAACAGTCATATAACAATAAGCTATATGCAGCACAACACTATGCAACTAGTATGATGGTCAACATAAACTCTAAGTATATATACTAAAACACACACACACACATATATAATTAAGACATGATAATACATGTGGAAAAGGTATAAAAAATTTACAAACCTATATAAAATACAATATACAAAATGTAGTACTATCCAACTGTCAATCAATATACTATTTATTTATTTATTTATTTATTTATTTAAGTTTGCAAGACCTAAGCAGGGCTATTAATAACATGAGTTGTCATCCTGTTCAGTTTTTATGTCATAAGCTACACATAACAGTCATGTAATTTTTTTTATTCACTGGTGCAGCTGCCTGGCTCTTCAGATGGACTGGGGGTCAGAACAGGAGATGGACCACAGCTGTGTCATCATAGCTACATCTCCCATCCAAGATCTCAGCCATGGTCACTTGTAAATCTTTCATTCATAGCGTCACCAAATGTGGTTTGATACTTAACAGCAAAACCCACAACAAAGGCAGATATAGGCAGTATTGTAAGGATTTGAAACCTGCATAAAACAAGAATGGCTAACGATTAATTTATTTTGAATAAGAAAGGCAATGTGGTATTACTGTTAATAGGGGAAAATATAAGTAGTTGAGAAAATTCAGTTTTGCCTAAATAAGCATGTTTTTCATATACTCAGTTTTAAAAATGACTGGCAACTTAACTAGATGAGATTGTTCCTGCAGCAATTTAACTCCAATTCAGAATGTAGCCTCCTGAAAAAAAATAGTCAAAACATGTGTGAGAAGGTAAGGACTGTACCTACCAGCCATATCCATAACAATGTATGTCACTAGTTCTGCCCCAACATGAAAACATATGTGGTTCCACAGGAACTGAGACCCACAATTTCACAAGGTTTGCATTTATATGGAGGACTATGCTCTAGGCTTCAGTAAAAGGTGGGAGAGACATTTTATTTGGTCTACATTTTTAAACAAATTAACATAATTCACACCTTCTGCAGTTCTTACTTCTGTAATTGCAAGGCAAAAATGTGTATGTTTGGGAAAGCTGCATGCATAACATAAATATTAGGAAAGGTTCCATATCAAAATGACTATATGGGGGAGTTGTATAAAAAAAAATTCCAACCATTATAGAGGCTGATCTGGAAATTTGACAGAATAGAGTTCTTATTGAACAATGCAAAATTCACATGGTACTGGTATAGCTTGAGAAATCCACAACCCCGGTTGTTGCATTGCTTTAGGAGTAATGTAACATAATGTTGGTTAGAATTGGTTAGCTTCAGTTAGAGTAGATCCATTGAACTAAATAGTAAGCCAACATATAATCAAATTCAATTTATTCAATAGGTCTACTTTAGTCAAGAGTAACAACAAAATTTAGGATATTGTGGGCAAGTAGACAATCGCATCTGTGCCATGTTTGCATGGGCCAACATCCTCTCCCTGTCCTCATGGTGATCAGTCCACATGACAAGGGCCCAATCTCCAATTTTGGTGCAAACAGTCCTGGACTGTACAGCCATTTTAGCACTGAAGCCGCTGTATACCATACTTAAACTGAATTTGAAAAGCTCTCCTTTTGCTCCAGATCTTCCCAGAAAATGCAGAGCCCTTTGAAGAAATACCAGGTGGCTGTTTATAGTGAGTCCCACTGTGTCATCTGCTGCCACCATCACCACTACCACCAGCATGAGATGCTTCCTCTGAGGTTAGACCAAGGCACCCAGCCGTGTGATTGATGCTGAGCACCTTGTTTTTGGCCTCAGCGAGAGCACTTTGCAACAGCAGCAGTGGGCAGCACAGTGGGGCATGGTTGCAAACAGCTACGCAGCATCACTGCAGAGCACCCAGGCAACAGGGGGACTTCAGGGCAGCTTCAAGGCCAGAATACTCTGGGCTCTCATGCAGTATTCTGGCCTGTGTAGACATGGCCCTGCTCTTTCTTCACTTTTTGCCACCTATGTGTTGAGGTTTGTTTCTGAATATGACCTTTGTCTCAGCGGTCTCTGTGGCAAGTCACTAGCAGAGTGGAGTTCTCCAACAACCAATTAAGTTCAAGCTGGTTGCAAAGGTGAGGGCTGCTGGAGGAGTGACTATAAAAGGGGAGGAGCAAGGGAGAATTGAGGAGAGTGTGTTGGTTTAGAGTTAAGTGAGTCAGTTAACAAGTTAGTTCATAGCAGTTCATAGCAGCTTTGTTCTGTGAGTTATCAGCTGAGATTCAGGCCAGACCTTAGCAGAATTCATACTTCTGTTAAAGGGGAATAATTTAAAAGAAGCAGGACACAGTTTAGAATCGAAAGAAATTCAGTGGGGGAACTGAATAAGGAATACCTTGTAAAAATGAAGTGCTACAAATACTGTAACCATACGATCTGTGTACCAACCTTGAAGAGATACAATATTACCATCTGCTGTAAATAAAGTTTATTTTTATTCTAGTTTCCAAAAGAGAAGTGGCCTGAATGAATTTAGAATAATAATTTTCACAGATAACACACTAACAACAATAAAACGCATATAGGCAAAAGGTACTTGGGGACCTCAACCTTAATTCATTTAAATAAAATGCATTAGGGGTAAAAGTGGGGCAAGTGTCAGGATCAAGGGGCCAGGAGATGTTTCTGAGGTAAAAGGAAAGCCTCAGTGCATTGGCAGGAAGACTCCTGTGGTCACACTCTCTATGGCTGACCCAAGAAATTATGCAGCCTTGGGGAAAACAGCAAATGGTGTTTCATATCCTCCAACATTTCAAAAATGAAAACCAGGACACATGTGGCCAAACAGCATTAGAGCATGGGCAAGATAGCAAAACTGGTTAATGATGAAGAATGCACAAGCAGTTTACTTTGCCTGAGCCAAGTGGGAAGGGAAAGATTCCACCCATCCGCTCCTCTCCCACTGCTGAATTAATTGGGTGAAAACTCCTTTTGCACTTTCCAGTTCCCTCTCTCTTTCCCTCCCCTCCCCAATGTTACAGAGCCTGTCAGCATGAGATGTTATGAAAACTTTAGTATTTTGTAAGCAAAACGATATCATATGCTTTTACAAAGAAAAGTAAGCCTGCTTCATTTCTCTGCTAGACATAGGGAGTGGGAGAGGTTGTTGCCATCTTCTGCTTGCAAATACTAATTACTCAACTTGTGAGATAGACTACGTCACTCACATCACCCATAAATTTTCAGATTGTATGTGATTATTCCTAAAGAGCTCTGGAATAGATTGATACTTATTGTTCTGACTTATAAAGCCCTATATGACTTCAGGCAAGGGTATTTTGCTTTGTCTGAAAAGCCACATTCTCCTATATGAATCTACATAGTTTTTAAGAATCTTTGAGAAACTCTTTTCTCTTGGCCCTGTGACTTTCAGATCAGAGGCTCTGCAGTACTGGTTTCAAAATCTGGAATTCCTTGGTGAGGAAGGCTGGATTCATTCCTTCCTCACTTCCAACTTGCAAACTACCAAGACATTTTTCTTCAGCCAGGCCAGTAATCAGTGAACCAGGCCACATATGAGAAGGATAGCCAGCGTGAGGAAGGTGTGTGTGTGTATCCATGTGCTTATGTGGATAAAGATGTGGGTGTGTATGTCAGTCTGCACAAACACACAAAAAATATTTCTTGCTGTTCCTATGCTTGAACAATTAGATTAATTTGGAGTATCCATGCCTTTATATTTCATTTTGTCCAGATTAAGATCCAAATTCTTTGGCTAGAAGTTCCTCACTTATTTTGTAGTTCCAAATGTCCTTGGGAATCCATATGAAGCAACAAAATTGCTGAAATACTTGCTCAGGCAGGCTCCTTCTTGCAAAGTCAACAAACAACACTTTAAGTTCAAAAGGGAGCACAACTGAGATCACAGTCAGTTAGTAAAAAGCACAGCTCTAGCAATATGTGCCTACAGCTCACCAGAGCACACCTTAGGTATCTGCAGATGTATGTTAAAGATCTACTATGGTGCTGATAAGATGCTTTCCATTCTTTACATACTTAGATAAGCAACACTGAAGCATCACAGATACCTCCTGACTTCCAGGCCATCCTACCTGTTGCTGGCATTGTAGCTTGGTATTCCAACTATGTTTTTGATTCAGCTTTATTGCAAAGAAAATAGCCCAATGAGGAGCCTTGGGTACAATTTGAAACTTAAATTCTTCTGCATGTAGACAGTTCAGTGGCACACTTGTGTAATTTCTGAAAATGGACTTCTACAGATTTATCACACACACACTTTAACTAGGAATGTGTTGATCTTCGCTTATTTTGAAAAGTAGTAAATCAACCTTGCTGCGGGTTAATGACTTATTTTTATTTCTGTTCATGACTTATTTCTAGGGTGGTACCATGGACATTATCCCCATAGTCCTGGCTCTCCCATTGATTCACTTTAGCTTAAAACAGTGCAGCACATAGAGACCACATGTCCTTACTACTGATATGATTGGAAAAGTCACTCCATGTAATTGTGAGTGATCACTCAATCACAATGTATATTTGGAAGGACAACTGGTTAGACAATATGAAAAGTTACAAACAAACAGGAGAGTAATAGAAAAAACAAGTAATAACAGGAAAGTAGAAAGTACGAATGCATAACTCACATACATGATTTATTTGTATTCAGCTCGTTTGCTTAGAAAGGGTAATCTGGGATTGCATGCCATTTGATGACAAAATTCCAGGGAGGGTTGTGTTAATCCATGTAAGGAAAACTGCTAGATAAATTCAGGGTTAGGTTACATTCCATTATTAAAGAGCTAAGAGTCATCTCTTCCTCTCTGGCCAAGCATTACTTCAGGAGAGAGAAATAACACAAAGGGGCAGTCAATTTTTATATTTCATTTTTGTTACAATCCTATATAAGATGTTCAAAATAAGAGAAATAATTTTTCCAGCATGCACTACATCTCTGCGAATTCCTGTTCAACTATCATCCATCCCCACCCTCCAAGAAACTACCAAGAGAACAATTTATAGCAGGAATGGGCATTTTGCACAAAATATGACCAGGAGCCAATGGGGAAAAGATCTGTAAGAACTTTAGACTTCTCCTATATACAGTAAACACTAAATAGCTGGAATTATGGCTGCGTTGTTATTCAGCTATGTAAGGCAGACCACTGTGACCTGAAAAAATATTTTGTTCATGTGCTGCCTGCCTATTACTATAAATACGCTGGTGAAGGTGGCACACAGAATGACCATAGAACTGGTGGGCCGCATGTTGCTTAAGGATGTAAGAACAGCCATGATGGATCAGACTTAAGAACAGCCTAGCCAGCCCAGCACTCTATCCCCATAGGGATCATCCAAACACAAGGAGGACGTGAATCTAATAGTATCCGCCTGCTTGCAATTGCTTCTTGTAAACAGAACCATACTTCCTCTGATATTGTAGCCAATCTACAGCTGCCATGACTAGTACCCATTGAGAGCCTTATCCTCCATAAATTTATCTAATCTCCTCTGGAAGGTTTCCAAGGTGATGCCATCACTACATTCTATGGAGGCAAATTCCACTGTATACATTTGCATTGTGTGGTGATATAGCTCCTTTTATCTCACTTGAATTTCCCCACTACTCAGCACCAGTTTGTGATCCTGGGCTCTGGTTTCATGGTGGGGGAGGTGAGGAATATCTTTTTGTCCACATTCTCCACACCATGCATATTTTTATATACATCTCTTAAACTCCCACTCATCCAAATGTTTTGTCAAGCTTTATTGTCTGTTGCCTTCATGTCATTTCTGACTTATGGTGACTCTAAGACAAACCTATCATGAGGTTTTCTGGGGCTGCCAGTGTGTGACTTACACAAGTGTGGGTTTCCCTGGCCAATCAGGGCAGCCAACCTGATGTCCAGAGTTGTAGTTCAGTGCTCAAACCACTGCACTACACTGGCTCAAAAGTTATAAACTGTCCTCCTAAGGGAGTTGCTCTAGTTCCCCCATCAAACGGCTTTTTTAAAAAAATGGTGTTTTCACAAGCAAACTACCTAGCTTTAGGAAATATATTCAGGGGTAGTCGTGCTAGCCATATAACAAAATCCACAAAACAGTGATATGTTATTCGGCCAATTAAAATGAGCAAAATACATGATGCAAGCTTTCAAAGATTTTAGATGTTATTGTACTTTGCTATATGGCCAACACAGCCACCTCTGAATATGTGTCCTAAAGCTAGGCAGGAGATACTGCCTTTTAATCACTACAGGAAATCCTAAAGAGAGCTGATAGACTGACAAGATTTTCAGAAGGGAAAAAAGCCAGGAGTAAAAGGCATATTCATGGCATGATGGTGCGATCACACTGAAGATTTTCAGACACATAGCGCTCACATGGGACTTACTGTATCCGGTGAAGAGCCAGGAATGCTCTAGCAGCAAACCATTCATAGAGAAGTCCAGTGTTGCTGGAGCATTCCTGGATCTTCACCGGATAAGTCTTCAATGAGCACATTGTCATCTGAAAATATTCAGCATTATCGCACAATTATTCCAGGAGGATGCCTTTTACTCCTGACTTTTTCCCCCTCTGAAAATCTCCTGAGACTTTACTATTTGGGATTTGTGCCTCCAACAAAGGTAAAACATTTTTAATTCATTTGTTTAAAAAACTGGAACTACATTTTGCATGTTTTATCAAAACAGCAACTAAAATTATCTTAATGCAAAAGTATCAAGGCTTTCCTTGAGAGAGTCAATATTCTCTGCCTAACCAAGGGGGCTGTGACCTCACAAAGGAAGGAGACATCTTGAATCTCAGAAGTACTTTTTTGGAATTGCTAAAAGAATTCAAATTTCATCTCCTGGACTTTGGAATGCTTTGTTCCTAGTGCCACATGGCCAGAAGAAGGAGGGTCCTGCTTGCTTAGATATCTTTCCACAGAACAACACAATAACAACACTTTGAGAAATTGCAGGCCTGTGATTAACATCATTATATATATTTTTCCTCCTGTATGATTTTTAACACCTTTTCTGGCAGGCTTATCCCCCTGATCTTTTATAAAACTGAAGGGACATCCCACTCTGAGTATGTGAATGATATGTTGATATATGAATTTTAATGTGCTGTCTTGATTTTAAGATGTATTTTATATATGGAAATTGGTGTTCCATTTTTATTATTGTAAGCCTGCCTCGATCTGTAGGGAGAGGCGGGAAATAAAAATAAACTTTTATTATTATTTATTATTATTTTAAAAAAGACAGTGGAGCTTCCCAAGCTGGCATCATGTATTTTATGTATTTTTTTTAGGTTGAATAAAGGTATTACTGTTTTGAGGATTTTTGATGTCATGGTAATTTGCCTAGTTCTAGACAGCATTCACTGAAATATTGTTAAGACTAGAAGGGAAATCTAGTCTTTAAAATACTATTGAAAAGAACTACTTCACTTGTTGTTGTGTGCCTTCAAGTTGTTTCTGATTTATGGCAGCCCTAAGGCAGACCTATCATGGGGATTTCTTGGCAAGTTTCTTCAGAGAGGATTTGCTATTCCCAGCTTCTCGGGCTGAGAGAGTGGAACTTGCCCAAGATAACCCAGTGGTTTTATGTGGCAGAACCAGGATTTGAACCCTGGTCTCCAGAGTCCTAGTCCAACACTCAAATCAATGCTTCTGCTTACCTCTTAGCTATAGTTGCATTATCTTCCTCTCAAAACACTGAAGGGGAAGACTTCAGATATAGCAATCCCTAGAATATTTTAAGGAAAGAGCAAATTTGGAATGTATATTCCTTTTTATGAAATCACATGCCCTTTCAAATGAGATTGGATCAAAATGTTCTTCACATGAATCTCATCTTGAACTGGCTGCTTTTTCCTGCATTATTCTTGTTACTCCACAAAGCAGTGTACAATGACAAAACATTGTTAATACAGTAACATGTTTATCATCTACAACTGGAAATGTTGTATGCAAAGGATGTTTGTAGAACCTTTGATTTTAACTGTGAAAAAGTAGGTGTAGTTTAAGCTTTTATAGACTTGGTCAACTTCCTCAGATTACTAATATTCCAGATTTATTGATATTCCAGACTAATACAGACTAATGAATTCTAACCCCATGGGAATTGTGTAATGACACAGCTCTGAAGGGGACAAATAGATGATTGTCGTGGCAATGAGACGCAGAGACGAGAGTGGGGTTCACAAGCTTCCCTCCAGCCAGGTTTTTGGCTGGGCTTTTTATTGTCATCTTGCTTACATTAGTCCGTTGTTTGCCTTACAATCATTTGCTAGGTTACGTGCCCTTTTTGCAGTGGAAGCAGGATGTGAAGACCGGTTAAGTCAGCATGGACTTATCTATCTGATTATGGATAAAGCATTGTTATCTTGAGAGAGGGTCACAGTCCTGTGGTTTGCCAGCAGAACTGCCACATCTCAATCTTGATGAGCATTGCTATCCTGAGAGAGAGTTGCGGCCCCGTGGTTTTGCCAGTGAGGTTGCCACAGATGATATTCTTGGAAATTCAACAAATGGATTTATTGTTCCAAAGAAGCTTCTTTACAGCACTTTGATACCACTGTAACTGGCATAGCTTCAGCCTATGGAATTCTTGGATTTGTAGCTTCATGTGAAACAGAGCATTCTAGTGCCTCAACAAACTATGGATGTCAGAAATCCATCGGTTGCAGCCATAGCACTTAAAGTGGTATCCAAGTGTTATAACTTTGTAAACATTGCTAATTGAATTCTCACCCTTGTTTTTTTCCATTTTTTCAGGAAAAAAAGTCATTTAGATTTTCCAAATTTAAAACTGTAAAATTTTGAGATGAGGTGTTCATTTTACTGTACAATTTGGAGCTTCTAGTATAGATGTGTTCTTGCACTCCATTGATTCATGAAATATAGGACTTGGCAAGGCCATTCAAGAAAGTAAAGGAGTTGGCTTCAGTTGGATGGGGGGAGATGAGTGCTGACCCTCATGGGAGTCCAGACAGGCTGTTGTTCCTTGCAGAGGCAAGGGCAGCAATTTAGCTCTGCAGCAAACAGCAACATGTGTGGGTCTGGCATGAGCTACAGTGAGACAGCAAGTCCTCAGACACAGAAAATATTATTTGGGACACTATGGCAAATTGATGAAATGAAAACAGGCCATTTTAATTGGCCTTTAATTTAATGGTCCTAGTGAAAGAAATTTGCTAACATCATCCATCTATGAGTCTCCAGGGGCAGGGCTTTCAGAACCAGAGAATGTGGGAATGCAGCCACGGTAGTCTGATATATATATATATATATATATATATATATATATATATATATATATATTATTGAACAAATACAAGGACATCTAAATGACGTTTGGCTAGAGCTGATGACAGATATTTTCCTGTCATCAATGTCACTGCATTAGTGTATGTGTGTGTGTGTGTGAAAGAGAGAAAGGGAGGGAGGGAGGGAGGTAGATGTCTTTGGCCACTCATTGAGCAAACTAAGTTACAAATATTTCCACCATAATTCATTGCTTAATTTGTTTGCAGCTGCACTTCAGCTGCACAATCTTTCTCCAGGACAGCTAAATTATATTGCTAGTTGTCTGCTCCCCCCCCCCACCTTTCTAAAGAAAGCAAATGTCACCAGTATGCTACAAGTAGATTTTATTAAAATAAAATTACAGCAAACTCCTATGAAATGACAATGAATGCCAAAACAACATTTACTGGTAGTTTCACAGTTAGAAATAACAAGAAATGAGAGTGGGTGGGAAGGAAGCTACAAACCTAATTCTATGTATACTTATGTAGTGAGGTACTCACCCAGGTGGAGAGAGCTGAGGGGGCTAAGGGCAGCCAGGTGGTGAAGGTTGAGGGGAAGGAGGAAGTTAGCCCAGAGGTGGAGCCAGTGGAGGAAGGAGGAGGAGCTAGAAGGGATATAAAAGGAGAAGGGCTGAGGCGTGTGGGGAGGATGGATGTGGAAGAGCTGGTTGGGCAAGGGAAAGAACAGTGTTTAAGGAGTCCAGGGAGGGATGGAGTGCTGGTGCCTCTTCCAAGAAGGGCCCAACGCCCAAGACAGAGGCCCCAAGAAGAGGGGAGGCAGCAGAACCCTCGAGAAGAGGGAGCTTGGACTTTTGCTGGTGCTGGGAGGAGACAACCAGAGATCTTCAGGACTTAGAGGACGATTGGTGGGGTCAAAAAGGGAGGCTCTGGGAAGTGAGCCCTGCCTTGGTGGGACATTGGGAAGGCTGACTTGAAGACAGGACTTTATGTTTTGAGTTACTATCTTCTGGACACAAAGCTATTTTCTTATTAAAGGTACCGTTGTACCATACATGCCTGATTAAGTTTGTTGTGCATGTGGGGAAGATCATTAGGGGAGGAGTCTGTTTCCTTGCAAGATGGAGCCTGCAATGCCAGCCCTGCCCACAACTTGGAAGCCTACTTGAATTCTTACACTTAAAATATTCCTGGACCAGGAAGGACTATATGTTCACGTCCATCCACCATTAAGAATATTGTGTAGCAACATCCCTGTGATGGTTTACTAAAGACTGGCATCTTGATAGTAACATACACAAGCATAATCCAGTTTATGCTTCTATATATTCTGTATATTCTCTATTTGGTCATACTTTGTGGAGGTTGGTATTCCCTTCCCCTCTTTGCAATGACCAAAGCCTCACCCTCATGACTTACAGTGTGTCTACAACAGCCCCCTTCTACATTCTGTTTCTGGTGGAGAATCGAAGGGATCAGAGAAGTGTATGGCTATATTCCCATAGCCAGAAACAGACCAATGATATTATCTGCTGAAATTTCTGGAGAACTCTGGTGGATCCCATGGAATTACGGGATTCATAGTTTTGTCAGATATTTAGCATTCTCTGGTGCCACTTCATATGCTAGGATTCCACAGCATTGAGCCATGACAGTTAAGCATATATTAAATTCAACTTCATTCTGATTAGTTTACTAAGATTCAAAACAAGGTGTGTGTGGGAGGGGGAATACATTTGAGTTTTAAAAAAATAATTGTGGAAAAAGCACTTCTGACACATTTTCTCAGAGGAAAGAATTTCAAGGCTCTAAGTAACGCAATAGCTAAATGGTGGTGGCAACAAAGGCCTTCTAGCTTCAGAATGTCTATAAGATGACATATTGTGTAATCATGCAAAATCATAATTCATGATCATCTTCCTGTAGTCAGTGGAACTAACTTATTGCTCAGGATGCAGAATAGAGGCAGGTATTATCGCTCACTAAATTGCCGCTGAACCACGAGCCGCCATCAACCCAGGACTCAGCCAGGTCCCAGCCGTGCTCTGCCAGCCCGCATTCCAAAGCACAGCTGGGACCCGAGCTGATGGCAGTTAGTGGTTTGATGGCAATTTAGTGTGCGATCCCAGCCTTCATCCTGGGCTGGAGCCAGTTTAAAATGCTGAGCGATAAGCTCCTAATTGTGAGCTCCTTGTTTCAGAATTAAAGCTCTAACTTCTTCTTCTTCTTCTACTACTACTACTACTCTGTTTCTCTCATTTTGATGCTAAGGTTAAAGCACACATCATTTCATGTTATTTATTATTGGCCAAGAGAAGGAAAACAAGAAAAAGTAAATGATCACTGTGAGAAATCTGTTTGGCCAAACAGAACTGCTCAGAGAATGAAAAGGAAGCTTCCCAAGGAAAAATGTGATCTCACACATAGTGAAAGAGTTGAAGTGTCCCTAATTAAAAATTCAAATGAGACCCTCTGGACAAAATACAAAAAAAAAAAAAAACAACCCAAAAGAAATGGCACAGACAGTGCTGGAGTTCAATTTCAGAGACATGGTATGTTCCCAAGGAGAGTGGAGTATGCAACAATTTGCTCAGTTATGCTGATTTCACAAGACCAGACCAAACCAAATACCAGCCACAAAGAGAACATGCAGGTATCATCTCTCTTCATGATTTACACATTCATTGTTCTTGGCAGATGTGAGTTGATGTAACGGAGAAATCAATACAGAAACTACTGAATATCCAAATTCCCCCCTTTCCCCTAAAAAGAAAGGCAGTACTTGAGTAACACCTCTACTCTTTTGCAATATGGCATTTATTATTTAAGCCTATTTAGCTGTATTCATCCTCTCTTTGGCAATAGTATTTCAGAGCATGAAAACAGAAAGTGAGTAGAGACATTTGGGGGCAGGGAGGCCAGTCACATTCAAGGATCCAGACTGATCTAGCGTGCGCGCGCGCGCACACACACACACACACACATATATATATATATATATATATATCTCACATCCCTATTTTTTTCTCTGCCTCCATTATAACCCCTAAAACATCTGTTTCTCTTCTTACAGTATTCTTGTATTATCTGCCCCCTCCAATTGCTTACTCTGAGGAAAAACACTCATGGTGCAGACTATCTCCTTGATCTCACCCCCCATACCTTGATCTGAGTCAGAAACAGCCAGTGGGTCTCTTATTGTACACAGGGCTGGTGCAAGGGGGGGGCAGTACAAATCACTGGGGCACAGTGGATTGGAAGGGGCCCAGGACCCAACCATATTGGATATGTTTTTGTCTTTTGAGTAGAGTAGCCTCAAGTCCTACATATTTTGATCTAATGTAAATGGAAAAAATAAGTACCAGTCATGGTTGTGCCACACTGACCCCCAAGATTTGGTATATAGCAAAATGGCCCCCATTTTTTTTATTAAATGCTATAGGGGTCCATCTGTTGTACATGACTTCCTACTTTCAGCTCTCCAGGCACAGCAGCCGAGACAAGTAGCCTTTAAGGCAGGCCTATATAAAGTCCACCTCACATCTTATGAGAGGACAACCTCTTGTTAGAGTTCTGTGAGACCTCTAATCTTGTGGGAGCCTGGAAATCTTGTGAGAGGCCCTCCACTCAGTAGATTTTATATGTGGGCTACAAAAAGCATCTTTTCACCAGGTTCCAGACTCTCTTTTGGTTTTACTGACATACTCCCTGCAGCTGTTCTGGCTTATGAAAGCTCTCCTGGTGCTGAACCTCTGTCAGAAATATAGTCCAGTATATCTTGAATGATTCCTGTACAACCCAGTACAGATATGAATAAAACAGTAAATGTGCCACCCATTTGATAACAGATTTCACTGGCCACAAGCTATGTGGGGGATGGCAGACTCTGGAGAGCCACACACTGGCCACATCTCTGCTGCCACATTACTCCAGCCGGGAAGCATGTAGTCTGCTTCTTGAATGTAACATTAAAATTCCCAAGATATGCATTCCAACACCTAATCCAGCCTAACTATACTGTTTTTAACTCACTTTTTAATATTAGTAATATGAAAATAAAGTACTGTATTTTCTGGCATATAAGACTACAGTGGTACCCCGGGATACGAATGCGCCGCCTTACGAAATTTCCGGGTTACGAAAAAAATCCATTTAAAAAAACTGTTCCGGGTTACGAAGGTTTTTTCGGGTTACGAAAAATTTTTTGGTGCTTTTCGGCGCTATTTCACACGAAATCGCTTTTCCCCATTAGCGCCTATGGGTTTTTCGGCTTGCGAAGTATTTCGGGTTACGAAAGCGGCGGCGGAACGAATTAATTTCGTAACCCGGGGTACCACTGTACTTTTTAACCCAGGAAAATCTTCTCAAAAGTCGGGGGTCATCTTACACGTTAGGTGTCGTCTTATAGGGTAGGTGCTGAAACTTCCGAGCCAGACTGGAGAATCTGCAGTCATCGCATAGAGTGGGGGGGAGCTCAAAAACAGCCACGGCCGCATCCCTGCCGTATGCAGCGATCGTAATGGAAACTGCTTCCTTCCCTAAACATATAGTGGTTAGTGATCAGGTCTTGGTTTCCTCTCCAGCTCCATATTTGTTTCATGTCACCTTACCTAAGTTCAGAAGAGCTTTAACTCTGGCACTTTTTAATATGTTACCCACAGCTGTATTAGAAGGAAGATTTAAGAAAATTCCATACGAACTCCAACTATGCCATTGTGACTTAGGCGCCATTGAAACTACCGAGCATGTTCTCCTTTATTGCCCGTTTTATAGGGATGTCCGTAACCAACTGATCATAAACGAATTCCCAGGTAATACCGATCTATTTTACTTACGCCTCCTTCTGGATAGTCGTGACCCTCGTAGGATTCATAAGGTGGCCAAATTCTGCTACATTGTGTGTAAAGTCTGCCCTCAATTGGTAAATGAAAATTTTACTGCTGCATAGATGATTTGACCCAGCATTATTGTAACTGTAATTGTTTAAGTACTATTCATGCCCAGGTATGTACAATGTATATTTTAAATTATACTGATGCTGTTTTTCTTTTCTTTTATTTTTTATACTGGTCAAAGACCGAATAAACTATATTACATTACATTGCAGCGATCGTATGAAAGCAGCTACCACTCTGATAGTCTTGGAGACAGGGAGGGCTGGTCAGGTAGGGAGAGCTGACCAATCCAAGCAGCCTAGGTACCTGCATATCATAAGCATTTGAATTAAAATTACTATATTGAAATCAAATCTGATGTTTTGGGTTTTTTAAAAAATTTTATTTGGTGAGCGTTGGAAGAAGGGTAGTCTTATACAGTGAGTATATCCCAAACTCTATATTTTAACTGGAAAAGTTGGGAGTCATCTTATATACCTAGTCGTCTTATACGTCAGAAAATACGGGTAATATTTTTAATGTATTGAATATTTTCAAGTCATGGAATCTGTGGATACAGAAGGCTACCTGTACATAATACTGCAGCATAGGAGCTATCAATAGTGTTAATGCTATTGTAAAACAAATCCAAATTCCTGCCACATACAGATACGGACATTTCTTTCTCATAGGGTTTGCTTTCTTCCCAGTCCACTTCTGCCCAATGTCATCATTAGGAGTGTGTGTGTGTGTGGGGGGGGTGCATTCCACACTGGGTGACACCCAGCAGAGGGGTGATATCCAGTCAGGCTCTCCACCTGCTGTGCCTCTTCCAGCTTTGCTGCAGTGGTGGAGGCCGCCTCATGAAGAGCAGTGTTGCCAATTTCCAAGGAATTCCCTAGAATCTGGGGAATTTAATTACTTTGCATTTAAATTCCATGTTTTGCAAAAATTTGTGGGGAATTTCTAGGGAATTCAACTTTCCCACACAAACAGTGGCCATTTTCTCTACCAGCAGCCAATAGAAAGTGATCAGGAAGTCTGGATGAAAGAACAATCTTCCCCATCCTGGAAGTCCCACCCCCTTTAGGCCTTCCCATATTGCCTTGCAACCCTCCCCCCGTCCCAGAAGTCCCACCCCCTTCTGGGTAATTTGGGGGAATTCCAGGGAACCAATCTGGGGAATTCTTCTAGACTTGTTGGCAGCACTGATGAAGAGGCCTCCACTGCAATGGCAAAGGAGGGGGCCAAGGAGAAGGACAAGCATTCCCTGATTTCCTCATAAGTATAAGGCAGCACACATGTGTAGCACCTTCACTGTGTGGAAATAGAAAATTATGTGGACCTATGAATCTTTAAATTTTTGCAGACAAATGATACAGAAAGTAAAAAATAATGCTGATCTCATTGCCCCCTTTCAAGTTGGTCTATCCTAATTCCAACCTAAGCAATGGAACACATGGTGAGGTGGGGGTTTAAAGAAAAAAAACTATTTTTAAAAGCTCAAGTTAAAATTGTGTTAGTTTTATCCTGAATGGTAAGCCTCAGAAAATGAAAAAAAACCAGGACTGATCTGGGTGAAAGCAGATGTTGTAAGCTATGTGAATAGGGTTGCCATATCCCGCTGGTAGGCGGGGCATGCACGGTTTTGGCGGTACCGGTACGGTCACGTCCCAGTTCCCACCAAATCCCGCCTCCAGAGCTGGCTCTGGGGCCTGGCCTGCCGATGTGGCCATTGCCCCAGCCAGCGGCCATTAATGTGGCCGGCCAGCCAGCCACCCACCTCCTCCTCCTCCGTGCTCCACCTCCTGGGTGGGCCGCAGCGGCGGCTGCACCGCCCAAGGCAGCTGTGCGGGCCTCGGATGGCTGCGACTTGCGCGTGCCATGTGTTAGCACACGCGCGCCGCGCTAGTTTGCACAGCGCTGGCCGGCCAGCCACCCACCCACCTCCTCCTCCTCTGCCTCCTCCATGGGCTGCAGTTGCCCGGGCCGCAGCTGGCTGTGGTTTGCACGCACTGTGCTTCCACGCGAGCGCACGCGCAGTTTGGCAGCAGCTCCTCTCCATCAGGCTGGCTGGCCAATAGGAGGACAGCAGGGGCAGGGCTGTTTCTAGCCCCAGTCTCCTATTGGCCAGCCGCAGGAAGCTTCAGAGAAGGAGGAAGCTTCAGAAGAGGAGGAGGAGGAGGAGCACTCAGAGCCTCTGGCTCTTGGCCAGGGGGGAGGAGAATGGGCCATTTCCTGGTGCGATTTGGCACCAAGTATGAAGAGGAGGAGGTGGGTGGCTATTTGCACAATTTTTATTTTACATTTCTACCATCTGCCTAGGAATAATGCCAAAATGTCCTCCATTTTGATCATGACTAAGAAACATGCTTTTATATTTACATTTTTTTAAAAATCATCATTTTTTTCATGTGTCCTCCATGTAAAAAAAAGTGTCCTACATTTGAAAATGTTGTCCTACATTTGTCCCGGTTTGGAGGTCCTGACCTATGGCAACCCTATATGTGAAGGCTAGAACCAGAATTAAGCTCAGGGGTATACTGACAGAGGGGCAAATGATGGCATTGCCCGCCCGCCCCCCAATAAGAATTCTGAGCTGCCATGGAATTTTCCCTGAACTTTTAGCGTTGTAGGGACTTTAAAAGTTCAGTTGAGCATTAGAAGACCATTTTGTTATCCAAATAAAAGAATATGGTAGAATCCTGCAAAACCCAACACTAACACTTTGTGAACTTAGAAAAACATGAAGCAAGGAGGCTTGCCCATGCATGCACACTTTGTATGTTGCAGGACTTGCCTTTGGTGCATCTAAGCTGTGTGTGAAAATTCATTCTTGACTTTGATGCACATGCTGACATTGTACAGGATTCCAATACTTCATGAGAGAAAAGCAAATTTAATGCTCTTGGCTTTTGAAAGTGACATATTTGAAGGAATTTCAAGTGGATGGTCTGCAGAGAAATCCTAGAGCATTAGACTTTATTAACAGTTTATATGATTGCAACAGGATAACTTGCACAATATACATTTAATTCTTAGTCAGTGATATTTAGTTTACATGACTACTTTGCATTTGGAAATTCTTGTGTTTTAAACTGTTTTGCTTTTTGAAACCTTTATAGTATAATTTCTAATAAAAATGCATTAATTTGGGATTATTTTTGTCACTATTTATAAAAACCTTTCCCCACAGAAGCGTCTTCTATAGCAACTGGTGGCCAAACCCCTATGCCCACCAATTTTTATTTGATCACACAGTGAAAATTGTCTTGCTACATCTCTAACTAGGCTGACTCCATTTAGTCTTGGCCTATGTAGTATTGGTGGTGTTAAATTACGTTAACTACACACACACACACACACACACACACACACACATGGAAACAATATGCAAATCTGTTTCCTGTTTTGTTCTTTTTGTGGGGGTGCAGCTTCTCTTTTGGGGGGAGTGTCTAAGAGACTAATTCACATTCCAGCCTCTTCAAAGACTGCAAATGAGTCGAAGATTATGGCCATTCAAGAGTTAGCTTTTCAACAGCCAGAAGCAAAACAGACACCTCTTTGTGCAAATCTCTTTGCAGCCCTATGCATTCACTTGACTACAACCAAAAATGACATTTCTGTGTCAGGTTTTCTCCTCCCACTCCAGTAAACGTTGTAACACTTTCTGTATATTTTGCTAATCTCAAATAGTGCATTTTTCCACTCCAGCTCTGGAGTCTAAAGATGCATCTACACTGCAGAATTAATGTAGCTTGATACCATTTTAACAGCCATGGCTCAATGCTATGGAAGTCTGGGACTTATAGTTTTATGAGATATTTAGTCTTTCTCTATCTCAGAGCTCTGGTGACACAACAAACTCAAAATCCTTGGACCCCACAGGATGAATCTATGACAGTTAAAGTAGTGTCAAACTGCTTTAATTCTGCAGTGTGGCAGCAGCCTAGGTACCACTGGATATGATATCATCCAGACATGGGATATATTTATTTGGCAGAAAGTTGATTGGTACCTACTGACTGGGACTGAGAAATCTTAGAGAAGTTTAAACTAGATCAGCAAGGACTTTGAACTTCCAGTGGCTTAACAACAGTCACCAAACTCTTCAGGACTAAATCTAATGAAAGTGTTGAAAGGAAAGGTGCTTGGCTCAACAAAGAGTGGATTTTCTATCCAGAAGGACTGAGAGCCCATAGAGTGCTGGTATTTGGAATCAGTTTCTGAGCTCAGAAAAAAATCTAGGTTTTTGTCCCTTGTTCTAGTTGATGGATCTTTTAAGTTTTAATTTCTTTTTTTTTTTTTTTAGTTAGATCCACTAACTACCAGAGGAGATGGTCAATGGTTTTGTATCTACTATCTCCTCAGACACAATTGCAGCACATGCCCCTGGTGTAATCATTACTTCATCACATCAGGGAAATGGCAAGTAGCAGTTCTATGATGGGGTAGCTAAGGAACTCTTACACAATTTGCAGCTTCCAATCAGATAGTAATTTTCCAGGGAAACCTATAACAAATGGGTAGGGAGTATGTAGAGCTAATGTGGTGTAGTGGTTTGAGTATGGCCTACAACTCTGAAGGCCAGGGTTTGATTCCCAGCTTGGCCATGAAATCCACTGGGTGACCTTGAGCAAGTCACACTCTCTAGCCTCAGAGGAAGGCAATGGCAAACCTCCTCTGAAGAAACTTGCCAAGAAAACTCCATGATAGGTTCACCTTAGGGTCACCATAAGTCAGAAACAACTTGAAGGCACACAACAACAAATGGAGTATGCTTTGTTGCATTGCAGCTTTCATCAGCCCTAATCTACATAGTAAGGGAAGAGGAAGTTGCAGCTTAACATCTCTGCTTTAAAATAAAGAAAACTTCCCCAATGCAGATCCAGCTAATGGAATGTTCATTGCAGCAATGAGTGGCCTTAACATCTGGACTGCATTCATTCTGCACACTGGCCATTCCTAGTTTAATCAGCAAGTTAGCAACCCATGAAATTTCTGTGATTCCTGTAGAAAACTGGCATAGGCACACACACACACAAACCATAACATGAAAATGTTTTTTTCATATGGCACCCTTTTTCATGAAGGCATGTGGGGGGAATTATAGAGAGGGACAGGTGCGGAGCTGGCATCAGTACAGGCCAAAGCAGATGAAGCAGAAGCAAAAGAACCAGATGCCAGGGTTGCATCAGTAAACTCTCCTCTGTCTACACATCTCGGATGCATTAGGGGGCTTGGGCCTCGCTCCAGGCCCTTTCCTGTAACATTTCATCATCTCTTGCCTGTTCTGAGTTAGCAACCATGCTGCTCACCATCCCCGCCAGAGTCTGGGTGAGGAAAAGGGCAAAGCCAAAGCTGGGAGAAAAAGACTCTTTTGTGACTTTCTCTTTTTGAACTTTGTTGGCAATTGAGACTGAGCTTTGTCATAGCCTATTGGCCTGTGACACAGGGGTTTGGGGAGATGGGCATTCTTTGAGATACAGAGCACAAAAGAAGAAAATGAAAGGAGAACTGTAGCTGAGCTGATTAGGAAATGAAATGTGTGCCTACGCAGAACTAGTTAACATAAAACAGCAAGGGAGGGGGGGTAACCATTTCAAATGGGGCTTTTACCTGCCTTCCAGTCCAAGGGATGGACTTATTTGATTGCAATCTTTTTTTCTTTTTTTTTTACCTTCATAAAACACTATGACTTGTGGGAAGTAAAGATCTGACTCGGCTGCCACCACCAATAACCAGCATTTATTTATTTCTGTGACCTCTCTTGTGGCCATATCTTTACTGATATGCCCACAAGTTTTTGACTAACCAAGAGCACCTTCCCATCTCTGTAAATACATTGCAGTATTAGACACACTCATAGATACTGAAGGTCCAAAACACACTGCAGAAATCATCCAGTTTGAGACTACTTTAACTGCCCTGGCTCAATGCTAGGAAATTCTGGGAACTGTAGTTTTGTGAGACATTGAGCCTTCTTTGTCAGAGAGCTCAGGTGCCACAATAAACTACAATTTCCAGGATTTCCAGGATTCCCTAGCACTGGGCCAGGGCAGGTAAAATGGTCTCAACATGAATTATTTCTGTAGTCTGTTTTGGACCCACGTGATCAACTGAGATTATTGCAATGGGGAGAGGATTCATATTTCAGTGAGCAATGCCTTCATTTTACTCCCCTCATAGCTATACTCCTGACACATACACAGGCATATGCATATGCATCCACTCACTGATGAAATAGTGAAAGAGTGACCTATCCAGGATTTGGCAATAGGATTAAAATATTATGAACAGGATCCTAGGGTGGCTTTCATGGTTGGAATGGCAGAATCCAGCAGAACTGTGAGGAGGTATCCACTTTCCACCTGCAATCTTTCCTATGTGTCTCATGCCATAAACAGTGGGCTGAGAAACACCCCAAGCCAGTTTTTTGGCAGCATGAAACACTGCAAGGGGAAGGATGTGGGGAAAAAACCCTTTGCAGCTACTGGTGCGACAATGGAGCCCTAGTAGACAGACCTAACCCTACCATGAGGCAGAGTGAAGCAGTTATCTTCAGTA
Organism: Sceloporus undulatus; assembly: GCF_019175285.1. Lineage (NCBI taxonomy): Eukaryota > Metazoa > Chordata > Lepidosauria > Squamata > Phrynosomatidae > Sceloporus > Sceloporus undulatus. The sequence goes on along the minus strand of NC_056522.1, from coordinate 107,839,445 downwards.
GAAAATGCTGGATATTACAAAAGGACAACAAATTCTAAGTATTTTAATGTGCTGCTCTTGCATTGTTTTTAGTATGGGAAGAAGAACTTGTGAGATTTCCTGTCACATGTGACACAACAACTTGGTTTGTTTTGGATACTAGGCACCTTGATTTGTGTGAGGTTGTGGATGGGGTGCTATTTGCTGCTCTGACTCAGGCAGCAGGGACCCATCCAAACTTCAGCAGTCAACCATCCTCTTTTACAGGGCACTGTTCCTTTCAGATAATGTGAACAGAAGGCTGCAGTTGTATCTGCAAGTTGAGCTTCACTTTGATTATGCTAATCCACATCCATTTCTAGGATAGATCAGTGCACAGCTGAGACCGAAGTTTTGCAGTCAACATGAGACACTTTGACCCTGTGCAGACCCATCATTAAGGCTGGTCTGGGGGAGGAGGCAGGGTGTCGCGTCCACATGACACACACACCGACTCCGCCCCCAGGGTGCCATGATGGAGTGTGCCACTCCACACAGCATGTGGCATCACAGCACTCCTCTGGCACTGTGTCCACATGACACAGTGCCAAAGTAGTGCCTTCAAGCCATGCCACTGCTTTTGCTACAACTACAGAGAGTAGTGGTTTTTGTTCACTTGTTGATCCTAAAGGTACAGAGGGGGCAAGATGGGGCCATTTTCCCTCCCAAATAAGAATTCTGCCCCCCTCCCCCCATGAAATTTTGCAATGTAATTTGTCAAGAAAACCCCATGATAGGTTCATCTTGGAGACATCTTGGAAGCACAAAATAAGCCTTCATTTTGCACCACTTCCAGTTAACCCTGTAACTGGTCAAATAAAAAGGTGATAATCTCTAAATACCCCCCCCCCCATTGATGCAATTTTAAGGTCATTTCTAATGTCTGCTCTGGGGGACTGTATTCTTTTAGTAATAAATTGTCTGCTCAATAAATACTCTCCTTACAAGAGCAGCTTTGGCCCTGCGTTCTAGTCTGGTTTCTAATCAGGTTCACATGCTGCATCCATCACAGAATGAAACTCTCATCCTCTGGTTCTTTTGTAAATGATGCCATGGCCAGTTGTATAAACCATAGGTTGAATGCCTCGAGGGAGGGTTCCTTTGGTTCAGAGCCTTTGGGCAAAACTGAAAAGAGTACAGTAAGAGAGTAGCATCCTAAGGCCCCTCATTAAACATTAATTGTTAGGCAGATTTTATAGAATGTAATCTCATTACATTAAATTATAATGTGTCACAAGAAGTCAGAGAACAATCCTCAGTCATTTGGATGTCTGATCTCACTCATGAGGAGGCAAACGTTTTGAGGCCAGTATATGTCTGTGTGTCTACTCCACAATTTGGAAGTGATGTCACATGAATGTTCCAAGGGTTTGCTGCTTTCTATAATTTTGACACTAAAGCAAATGAGATGCAGCAGATTGGCTTTGAAGTCTGGAGTTTGTTTGTTTTTCCCCTTTCCAAAACTCAAAAGTAGGATAGGAATCAAAAGCAATCAAATCTAATGGAAGTATTCACAAAGACACTTCATGAAGGAAGATCATGAATCACACAGCTTAGATGCTGTCACTGTGTCCCAGATTTTGCCATGTGCAACTGGGCTAGTAGAAACAGATTTCTTTTTACCCATGGTGGCCAATTCAGAACCATGTTACACATTTTCAGGGAATCCCATACCGTCCAACTGTCCCAGCTTGGCAGGGACAGTTGCAACTAATCCTCTGTCATCCTACTTTTTCAGCTGTTTTTAAAATGACCCAATTTCTCTCCTCATTTTTCCCCTTAGTCTTATGTTGGCAATTTAAATCCAGTAAACTTACAAAAGATGCGCTCCTAATACTGATTTGGATCAAGATGCTTACCTGCTTGTTAGATTCCCTTCATGTATACCATTGGGTGTAAGTCCCATTGAACTCAGTCAGACTTACTTCTGAGTAGATATATAGGGCTGCACTATCAAGCATACCTTGACATTACTCTTCTTGCATGACAGATGCATGCATTTCACACGGCTTAAAACCCTGAGCTCCCCCTTCCTCAATTACACAGACTATATGGAATTTTGCCATAGATCAGAGATGGGAATCATGTGTCCCTTCAGATGCCCTTGGACTGCAGCTCCCAGAATGCCTCAGTATTGGCTATTTCTGTGAAATACAAATCAGTGATATGTGGATGTATTCTTAACAAAACTACAGTAATAGAAAACACTCCTGATTAAGAGTATACAGCTACAACTGTTTACACTGAAATTCTTCCAGTCCATTCATTCCAAATGCAAACTATTACTTTTCACATTGATTTAGCTTGACAGTCAACATCTGTTAATTAAACAGAGTAGAGATTTCATATATGGCAGTACTGGGAGAAAGTGGCAGTGGTGCAGATCCAGGGAGGCTTCTTTCCTTAGTTTGTCTAGGTTGGAGTTATCAGCCATGACCTCTTTCCTGGAATGAGTATTCTTATTTTTTTTTTAAATTACAGGATCTGCTCTGAAATATTCCAGATTGATACTTTGGCAACACAGTTATTCCCTGTGCTACTTCTAACCAGCCTAGGCAGTCTGGCAGATGGAATGAAATGGCATCTATTTGAATTTTGTATATAAAGAACAGACCAAGGAATCATGTCCAACCGAGTAGGGCTGCCAAGCTGAGCTGGTGCATAGTTCTGAATGCCAGGCCTCAGTGCTCATGCAGAGGAAGAGGGTACACTAAAGAACAACTGTAATAACAGTCTAGGGCTCATTACAAACGGGCATAAAAGTATGGACCAAGTACGGACCCTAGTACGGACCAAGTCCGTACAAAATGGTGGCGCCCTATGCACACGGGTGCCGCCATGACTACGTCACGACCATGCTGCCTCTAAACGGGGCGGCGCCCTTTCTGCGGCCCCGGAAGGAGATCCATTTTGGAGCTCCTTCCAGCTTTGCGTCGCTGGGCGCAGCCTTTACATGGCTGCGCCAGCGACGCAGAGCAGAAAGGGGCCAAGTGGCCCCTTTCTCCTCCTCCCCGCCACTGCCGGGTGTCCTTGGGGCTTGAAGCCCCAAGGACACCCCTTTCCAGGCCGCAGGGAAGCAGCCTTTTGCAGCTTCCCCGCGGCCTGGAAAACGGTGGGTCGGGGCCTCGGAGGCTGCCATTGTAGCAGCTGAGGCCCCGATCCAGCAGTGAAAGGGCTGGTTACAGACCGCCCCAAACAGGCAGTCTGTAATGCACCAAAGCTTTTCCATGACAGACACAATAAAGATCTTACACTTCATAAACCAAGCTTACTCACAAAAGTAAGATGTTACATTTTAGTGAACAATGTATTATGCAGAAGCAACAAGCAGCCTAACACATTAGTAAGGAATTATCAGCTGGCATCCTGCATTGCAGTTACATATGTGTAACATAGAATTACAAACAGGTAACTGTGCTGTATTCAGCAATGCTATGTCTTCATAGCACTTCATGTCACTATTGCCCCTGACACCCTCCTTAAACATGAGGGAGCTGCTAAGAGTGGCAGGATCTCATGGCCAGCATCCTCTTGCCCCTGTGTCACTTGCATCTCCTCTTAACACCCTGACTCAGGGTAGGAGCACGTTGGCCACATCATCCTGAAGTACCCCCATTTAACTTTGTTGCAGACCTCTATCACTTGGAATGGCCCCCTGGAATTTAAGATAGGTATCAGGGTCAGTTTCATGGGTCATTAGTAGCTATGTTTACAGCTGGAAACAAAAGTGATGACTGTTATTGCACTTAATGTTTACTAAGACGAGGTACAGACCGCCCAAAAAGGGCGGTCTGCCAGCGCCTTGTTTTGCCGCGCGAGGAAGCTGCAGAGGAAATACTGCATGGTTCTTTCTGCGGCGCCCTTGTGACGCCGCAGTGCACCAATGGCGCACTCACGATGTCACAAGGGGGCACAACATGCAGATGCTAAGTGTCCATTGCATCAAAATGGTGGTGCCCGTGTGTACAGGGTGTCGCCATTTTGATGTTGTCATCACGTCCTGGGTTGAGGCACGTATGGGCGGTGCACCCTCGGCCAACCCCTAGCACGTGATGGGGGCACCCTATAGGCCCGTTTGTCCAGGGCCATAGCTACAAATTTATGTAATGCAGGATCTTGGCCAAAGTCAATATTTTAAAAAAAAAAAATGTTAAGCTTGCCAACCCCTCCCTCCAAATTCCCCCAAAAGGTAACATCTATGCAAATTGCTCAATTGATGTCATTCTTATCGGAACATTAAAAGATATGGATTGTGTCCTGAATTACTCAAAAATCCCACAAGCATGTTAAAAGGAACATCATAACGTTTAATGTATTGATTCCAAACTGTGACCATGCCATAATGACTGGACTACCTTACCTTTCTCTATTACAGGGGCAAAAAGCCTGTGACCCTCCAAATGTTGATCAACTACTATTTGCACCATTTCTTATTGCTGTTGGGAATGACACTGCAACAACATCTGGACAGTCTCAGATTCTTTAGTCCTGACCTACTAGGTCTCTTGGTTGCTCTTCTCCTTTCCTTCCCACCAAGCTCATTATGTGCTTATTTTATCCATCTATGGGCAACGAGTTAACTACATGGAAGCAATTAAAAGTCATTTTTAAAAATATAAATGGCAGCAGGATGTCTGCTGCCCCAACAAAAAGTGATGGAATGGTCTCAAAGGAAACCACCCTCCTGAAACTGCTGTTTTTACCAGTTGGGTTTGATGCTAGGGTATCTGATATATTTCAGAATCTGCACCCAAATCTCATACTGTAGAAGTAAAAGATATATATAAAAATGAGACATTCCCATTTTCAGGTTGTTGTTGTTGTTGTATGCCTTCAAATTATTCTTATTTTATGGTGACCCTAAAGTGAAAAACCATGGGGTTTTCTTGGCATGATTTGTTCACAGGAGGTTTGTTACTGTTTCTATTCTGAGGCTGAAAGATTGTGATTTGTCCAAGGTTGTCCAGTAAGTTTCTATAACCAAGTGGGGATTTGACCCCTTGTTTCCCAGAATTCTAGTCCAACACACAAATCACTATATCATGCTGTTCATTTTTAATGTGCTTACCTTTGTGCTTGCATTGTCAATGATGTTCATTTCCAAACAAATATTTTATTGTACGAAGACCCAATACCACATCATCAGCTGCTTTTTGAAACAATTTCTGTGCAGTATTAAACAGAGGTTAGTCAGAATTACAATTCACATTGCATTCAGTTGGAGATACTCCACATTAAATATTTTCTTTTTTCTTTTAGTGTATGTTTTCTGCAAATCTGCACCAACTTATCTAGTTGAAAAACTGAAGTTACCTCCGAGTACAACCATACACGCTACTGCTATTGGTTGAAGGATCAGAATAGTGTGATTCTCTGTCAGTGGTTTCCAACCTCTGGCACTGCAGAGGGTTTGGACTCCATGTTCCACAAACCTTGTCCAGCAGCCTTATTGGCTAAGGCTTCTGGCAGCTGAAGTCCAAAACATTTGTAGGACTGAAGATTGAGAAGCATGGCTGTAGATGATGTCAAACTGCAAGTCCCAACATTCCTCGCCATTGGCTATGCTGGCTAGAGCTGTTAAGCATTACAGCTTAGCATCTGGAGGGCTGCATGTATCCCATTCCTACATTAGTTAAAAGTCCTCAACGAGATAGGGAGATAATTACACACCTCCCTGGACTGTGGGCTGTAAAACACCTTGAAACAATTGCAATGGAATTATTTGAAAGATAATTCATTGCAAGATCATTCTACATCAGCAAGGATGTTGCATGATCTGTTCAGAGCTCTTGATTTTTTTTCCTTTTTCTTTTTTCCTGCCACCTGAAGTTGGCAGTGCAAGACTCACTCCATTAAATAATCACAAAGAGAGTCAAACGGGGTCATAGGAAGGGCTAAGCATTAATAATACACATGCGGTATCCCCTTATCAGGTATTAGTGAATACTGACAAATGAAGTCAAGATGTTGTTTGTTTGAATTTAAAACTCATTAAAATAAAATATTCAATTTTCCTGCATTAAACACAACAGTACAAACAAACAAAAGCAGAATGGTTGAAGGAAGAACAACGGAAAAGATGGGATAACAAAAGTTGGCTTGACTAGATCATAACTAATAAGATTATGTCTGGAAGTGATAAATCACACTGTAATTTGCCTTACATCCTTGCAGTGTTTCCAAGATTAGAGGTTAATTTAAGGCAGTGGAACTACAAATCAGTATCCCTTTCCTAAATAAGAATAAGAGGCAAAGGCTGGATAAATTCAAAACTGTAACATCTTAGAAGCTTACTTCTTTCAGCTGGATAAAACCTGACAATTAGGACATGTAACACTGCTTCTTTCATCCATGGTGCTTCCATACAGAGCTTTTATAATGTTACTGCCCTACCTTGTTCCTGAAATTTTACAAAGAGGAGACCAAGAGTGTATCTACATTGTACGGTCACAGCAATGTGATAACACTTTAAGTGCCATGGCTACATCCTAAGGAGCCTGTGATTTGAAATGTGGTGAGGCATTTAGACTTTTCTGCTAGGATGCTCTACTGCCATAGTTCAAGGGAGTATACTAGATCATTTTAAGTATCTAACCAAACTATAAATCCCTAAATCCCATAGACTGGAGCCATGGCAATTAAGGTGACATTGTTATAAGTCTATAGTTTAGAGACATAGCCTTGGACATTAGTCTGGAATATCAGTATGCAAAGGGATACTGATACATCTGAGGAAGTAGACCAAGTCTACAAAAGCCCATGTTACAACTTCTTTGACACAGTTACTCTCAAAGGTACTGCAAAATCCCTTTGCATACTGATTATTCTACAGTGTAATATAATCCAAATCTTGTCATCTTCCATTTGTAGACTTGCCATATTTCCCCCATCCAGGAAAATATTGATTAAAGTAGAAAAAACAGAATAGGTGCATAATTTCTTTTGACTGGTAATATAAGAAGCCACATGTCAAGGCATCTTCAGCTACCAATCTCCTGATTGAGACAAGGTTGAAAATGCAAACTTCTTGACTACCATATTTGTGCCCCCTTCCCCAACCCTGCTTGTACTGCTAAACATCTGCAATGAATATCCTCTGATAGTCCTTTTATGATGACTTCTCTCAGTTATTGCCTTTCCGGGAGTGGTTGTGGATTAGATGCAGTTTTCCATTCTGGAATCTGCATATCACCAGATGGCAATGCTTATCTCTGATAAAATATGCACATTTCAGACATGTGCAGCCACACAGCACAAACACATTAGCTGACGTGTGGGGACTGATGCAAACAATGTCCACAGTTAAATAATCCTCACAAAAATGTGCAACTTTTCAAACAAAAATGCCAAAAAAGGAAGGAATAAAAAGAATAAACAATGGACAGAAACAAGCATAGAAAGGGCATGGATATGAGAGAAAGACACAGTCAATAAATTAAGGTCTAATAGTGTTCATCCCAATGTATGCTGTAACCCAGGGGTAGGCAACCTGCGGCCCGCGGGCCGGATGCGGCCCGGCAAGGCCTTGGGACTGGCCCCAGCCCGGTCCTGCCGCCGATTGCCGCCGAAGCCTTTGGCCTCTTGCGTGAGGGCGTGGGGCCTTTGGTCTATCAGGAGGTGGCGGGCAAGGGGGGACAAGCGGCGGGCAAGGGGGGCAATTGTCTATAGAAGCCTCCGAAACATGCATTTATATTAAAAAAAATTTAAATCAGCAAATTTTTTTGCATGTCCTCCATTTTTTTTAAAAAAAAAAGTGTCCTCCATTTGAAAATTTTGTCCCACATTTGTCCCGGTTTATTTATTTATTTATTTATTTATTTATTAAAATTATTTAATTATTTATTTTTTGGCTTTGGCCCCCCAGTAGTCTGAGGGACAGCAACCCAGCCCCCAGCTCAGAAAGGTTGCCTACCCCTGCTGTAACCTGACAAAGAGTTGTGGAGAACATGAAAGCTTGCACACTATTTTGTGAAATTTTGATGGTTCCTAATAAAGGTCTTACCCATCTGTGGGTTTGGGTGCCTTTATTTATTTATTTATTTATTTATATCCCACCTTTGTCCATCACAGTATCCAAGGTAGTGTAAAAAAATTAGTGTTGTTTTTTTACAATCCTTAATAGAATATTAAAAGATTATTTTCTAATGCATATTTGTTTGGCTCCAGGAGTGAATATAAAGAATTAAAAATGTAGCATTCAAACAATATTATTTGCTTTATTCACTTATGGCCCAATACACAATGACAGATCACATCTTCCAAACAACTAAGAAACCAATCAAAGATAGAGAAAATTATTTTTTGGACTACTGCTCCCAAGTTTGGCACAGGCTACGCTGAGTGGGCAATTCTGTGAGTTACAGTCAATAAAAGCAACTTTTCAAGCTCTGGAAATAAGGATGGGGAAACTCCTAAGAGGAGGCAATTCATAAATTTTGTTATTTGTCATCAGCAAATCATGCCATGTATCTTCTTCATTCTCATACTGTTGCAATAAAAGGCTATGCCCTAAATGCAGTCTTGTTTGTTTGAACTTCTTTCTTGAGCTCAGCATTACATCACTGGCTATAATAAGATGCAGGATGGCAATTGAAGGTTGTACAAACATTAGAAGACTCTTAAAAAAGCACTTTACAGTTTAATATATATCATTTCACTGAGAATAGTTTGGGTTTTTTTTTTCTAAAAAGTGTCTATGCAGCATTAGATGTTATTGATTGCAGAAGCTTGTACACAAGTGTTGTGATATCTACCTGTTTATTCAAAGTGAACTGCTTCTATTTGGCTATATAACACTGAAAAAAAACTGAAGGGGACTTAGAAATTACAAGACCAGGCCTGCTGAATCAAGGATTCAGCTTTATTTAAAGTAATGCATTTATGGTGGTGCCTGCATGAGTTGCAGTACTCCAGGAGCAGCTTGGAGTATTCTGGTCCCAGAGCTGCCTCCAATATCACCCTGTTACCTGAGGTCCTCCATTCTGACACCAAGTGGCTGTTTGCATGTGTGTTTTGTTGTGCCATCTGATGTGGCCACCACCACAGTGAGTCACTTGCTCTGAGACTAGAAGGAGATACCCAGCTGGATCAATACTGGTTGCTTTGTTCTGGCCTCCAAGCAAGTGACTCACTGTGGCAGTGACCACATTGGATGGCACAACAAGACACACATGTGAACATTAATTACATGGCTGAGTATTGATCACATGGCCAGTTTCCTTGTTCTGGTCTCAGAGCAGAGTATCTTGCCATTGCTGCTGCCAGCTCGCTGGGGGCATTGTGGGATGTGTTGTAAACAGCCACCCAGTGTTGGAACAAAGGGCTCTGGATCTTCTGGAAAAATCCAGAGCAGGAGATGACCTATTTTAATCTGTTACAAGGTTGGTATGTGGTGGGTTCAATGCTGAAATGGTTAGATATCACAACAAAACTGGGGGTGGGGTCATGTGTGACCAAACTCCCTGCTGAGAGCACAAAGGAGATGACATTTTATTTGGCCAGGCAGACAGGGCCTTTATTTCCCACTTGTCAGAACAGAATCTGAATAGAATGCGAGCCCTGAGCCACAAGCTCTTACATCCTAATATAGTTTGCCAGGGCTGCCAAGTCATTATTGCAAGTAGCATGTGGCTGGAAAATGCCATCAAGCTAACAAACAAGATACAAGTAAAAACTTCTAGATGACATTTGGTCATATGCAACATTCTAGTGTATAAGGTAAACAAAATATGCTGTGTAACCTTCACAGACTCAGCATGTTCTTTCAGAGGAATTTCCCTAGCACAGTGATACATAAATTACAGAGTAAGCAAACACAGAGCCATTTTTGTTTCTATTCATCCTCTCACTCTGTTTCAGTTCAAAGAACTGAAATCTAGTAGTCTATCTCTATCCCTGCATGTCAGCTGACATCCTTTTCAGTGGGAGCCCAGGTTCATCTACCACCTGAGGCAGAAAGAGATGTGCTGTTGTTGCTGCTGCCCCCATTCATTACAGCTACTGCTGCACATGCTCCATGTTGGCCCCCAACTGGTTCTGCTGACCATCTCTGTTTACCTCACCCCTTGTTCTGAAGAGAAGCACCACCTTGGTCCATCTGGCTGTACATCAAGGTGCAACAGCCATTTTGAGCATCCAGCCTATCCTTACATAGAGGGTAAATGGGTACAGCTGCTGTAGTAGTCAGGGCTCACAGACAGAAGGAAAGAAAAAGGGTAGCAAACAAGAGTGCTGCTGAGACTGGTGTTTCTTTTCATTTCTGTTTTTATGGCTGTGTTGGCTCACATGTGGGCTAGAGTCTGCCCTACCATTCCACAAGGCAGACGATTCAAGGGAGTTGATTTGAGGTGTCACAACAAGGCAACAAATTCCTGTTACTTGATTTACTGATATTTTTCTTTCTAGCAGAAGAATGGGAGAAGTTGCCTCCAGGCACTGTGGGATGTTCTGCCTCAGGTTCCCAAATCATTCGGCTGGTGTTGACTTCTACAGAGCTTTAGGAAAAGGGGTGCCATTTGTTGTCCTACCTTGGCAAAAAAAATGTCTTGATCTGAGTCTTGGCTTTCCTTCGCATGCCAAGCTAGGGCACTATAAAAGAGAACTTGTCCTGAAGCAAAGATGTTACTACAAGCCAACTCTAGTTCTCTGCAAATCTGTCATCTGCATAGAACCATGGCATTTCTGCACAAGAACTGGGGAGGGGGAATCAAATGCAGCTCCCCTGCTATAGAGTTATTTATTTGTATTGAAACAAACTGTCTTTTGTGGGGTGGACAGAGAATTCTTACAACCATCATAGCCTGATCTAATGTCTGAAGCATGAAAGAATTTAAAAGGGGCCACCCAAAAATACCATGGAGACTTCTAGGCATAAATATTCACAATGATGTACAGTAAGCAAGTGATGAAACATGCACAAAATGAAGGCTGTTTTGTGACACTATATAAAGATGTCCATAAGTACTTTGTCTTTTTCATACTCTCCCCCCGCCCCACCTGCCCCTGGGTAATAGCTAATAAAATATAATGGAAAAAAGCAACAGTGTTATGATACTACTGAGCATCATTCATTCTCCAAAAGTGCTATAAAGAAATAAGTTTCTCTGGCAAATTTAAAAGTTCCTATTCATCAATCCTAATCATGTTAGTCCAAAATTAGCCACATCAGTTTCTGTAGGATATACTTCCCACATAATTATACTTTGGGTTGTAGTACATGCCTTACACAAAATGCTCAGCACAGGTTATTTCCCCCTCCAAATTATCAGGGGTATTGTCTGCATAAGCGATAAAATGTGGTTTCACTCTATATTGAAACCTACGTGTTTAAATGACACACATGGCCAACATGGAAGGAATCTGGGATGAAGCCATGCTCCAGGGCTAAACACTGGAGCAGTTTGCTCTGGGTGAAGCTAGAAAGTGCGAACTATCACTTCCACATGCAGACTGTGCACTGGTGTGGAGACAAAGGAAGGGGCAGCACAATGGCTATACATCATCAGAACAATTTGCACCAAATTTGGGGACTCAGCCCTGCATCATCTGGACTGATTGCCATGATAGGGGGAAGACATGTTATTTGGTCCTTGCAGACATGGCCATTGTCACTTTAATGATGCCTCTAAAGCTACTATCCAGGCAGCTTGGGACCTGGGCGTTTATACACCGCATGCTCCCACACAGCCCTGAAGCCGCCTGGAAGTCGGGTGGCCACTCAAATGCTTCAAGGTGCTCCGGTGATGCAGCATTTATATGTGATATGCTGCTGGAGCAGCTTGAAGCTGCCATGGTCTGCAGTAGGCAGCAAAAGCTGCCTTTTCCCTGGCCAAAAAAGGAGCAGCTCTTTGCCACTCCTTTTTTGGCTGGCTTCAAAGTGGAATGGGGCTGTGGCAAATATGTTCACCACAGCCCCAATTTGTCTTTGGAAGGGGAGGCTTCAAGCTGCCCCTTCCACCCACCTGTTTCACTCCTGAGTTCTCCTGGGATTATGAAATAACTATCCAATATTTTCAGACTCAGAAACAGACTAGGCCAAATGTGAGCAAAGTGCACTTACCCGCCCAGTTCTCAGAGGAAATTCTCTCTCTCTCTCTCTCTCTCTCTCTCTCTGTGTGTGTGTGTGTGTAAGCCCCATGTTAGAATTTTGATCTGTTGCCAAAATTTGGAGGCAAAGAGCCACAGAGAAATAGAAAGGAAAAGTCTCATAATTGATTTATGAAGTTACCACAGAGGCAGCAATCCCTCCAGCATTTCTGCATGGGTGTTTAATGTCATTTTGAGAAATCTTTTTGAGGCTTATAGAATCATAGAATCACAGAATCATAGAGTTGGAAGAGACTGCAAGGGCCATCCAGTCCAACCCCTTGCAGGAAATCTAAATCAAAGCATCCCTGACAGACGGCCATCCAGCCTCTGTTTGAAGACCTCTAAGGAAGGAGACTCCACTACCCTCTGAGGGACTGTGTTTCACTGTCGGACAGCCCTTACTGTCAGGAAGTTCCTCCTAATGTTGAAGTGGAATCTCTTTTCCTGCAGTTTGCATCCATTGTTCCGCATTCTAGTCTCTGGAGCAGCAGAAAACAAGCTTGCTCCCTCCTCAATATGACATCCCTTCAAATATTTAAACATGGCTATCATATCACCTCTTAACCTTTTCTTCTCCAGGCTAAACATCCCCAGCTCCCTAAGTCGTTCCGCATAGGACATGGTTTCCAGACCCTTCACCATTTTAGTCACACTCCTTTGGACACGCTCCAGTTTCTCAATGTCTTTTTTGAACTGTGGTGCCCAGAACTGGATACAATATTCCAGGTGAGGCCTGACCAAGGCAGAATAGTGTGGCACTATTACTTCCCTTGATCTAGACACTATACTTCTATTGATGCAGCCTAAAATCGCATTGGCCTTTTTAGCTGCCGCATCACACTGTTGACTCATGTTCAACTTGTGGTCTACTTGGACTCCTAGATCCCTTTCACATGTAGTCTCATTCAGCCAGGTGTCCCCCATCCTATATCTGTGCATTTCATTTTTCTGCCCTAAATGCAGTACCTTACATTTCTCTGTGTTGAATTTCATTTCGTTAGCTTTGGCCCAGTTTTCTAGTCTGTTGAGGTCATTTTGAATCTTGATCCTGTCCTCTGGGGTATTAGCTACTCCCCCTAATTTGGTGTCATCTGCAAATTTGATAGTTATGCTCCCAATTTTGTCCTTCAAGTCATTGATAAAGATGTTGAATAGCACTGGCCCCAGGACAGAGCCCTGTGGGACCTCACTGGTCACTTCTCTCCAGGATGAAAAGGAGCCATTATTGAGCACCCTTTGGCTTCGCCCAGTCAACCAATTACAAATCCATGTAACATTTGCCTTGTCTAGCCCACATTTTACAAGCTTGTTTGCAAGAATGCCATGGGGAACTTTGTCAAAGGCCTTACTGAAATCAAGATATATTATATCCACAGCATTCCCTTCATCTAACAAGCTGGTAATTTTATCAAAAAAAGAGATCAGGTTTGTCTGGCATGACTTCTTTCTCTGAAACCCATGTTGACTTTTTGTGATTATGGATTGCTTTCTAGATGCGCACAGACGCTGTGTAATGATCTGTTCTAGAACTTTCGGTATGATGTCATACTAACTGGACGATATTTTGGGATCCTCTTTTTTCCCCTTTTGAAGTGGGGACAATGTTTGCGCTCCTCCAGTCTGCGGGAAGCTCCTGTTCTCCAGGAGTTCTAGTTCATTTCCTCAAGGAGGAAAAGGCTGGTTTCGTCTCCATGTACTTCTGGTGAAGTCCAAACGTGAACTTTGAGCTATGGCATCTGGGAGTCACTGCTGGAGGAGTCGGAACCTACATTTCTTGCAGAAGGCACACAATTTATTTTTTCTTATATGGCAAGGAGGTTTTGGAGACTAGAGGAGAAGCTGACCTGAAACATTTTTCTGGGGGGAGGGGGAAGGCTCTTTAAATTGTTCACTCTTCTTTTCCCGTGTCCTTAAGGGCTTGTGTGGACTTTTTTCCAGAAGAAGTCAGTCAGAGACTTGCCTCTGGAAGGAGCTAGTACCAGGAGCTCTACATAACTATTGCCCAGTGACTTGAACTCAGTGACAGCGCTTGGGGACAAAGGCCAAGTTTTAGCAGTTGAAGCCCTCTGTCTTGTTTCACTCAAGTGTCTGCTTAAGACTCAGTATGGACACTGAAGGCCTGCTGCAGTCACCTGCAACACTGTGGGATGTTGTCTTCTTGCCAAGAGATATGGGGACTTCACCTGCACTAAGTGCAAGTTGGAGTCCATCTTAGAAGAGAAAGTAAGCAGCTGGAGGCCCAGCATAGCTACACTTCAGCATCATAGGGAGCAAGAGGTTTTTCCTGACCAGAACAGACCAGATGGCCTTGGACAGGAAACACACAGAGAAAGTTGGCTGGAGAAGAAGGTCACATCGCCACAACAGAAGTAGATAGTTGGAGGAATTTCACACACAGAGGGGGAAACCAAGGAACATCTGTGAACTTGCAGCTACAGAATAGATTTCATCTCTCTCTACTATCAAAAGATGATGAGGAACAGCAGCAAGGGACAGACTTCAGGGACAGGCAGGGACTCTGAGAGGAGCACCAAAGGGAACAGCCCGCGCTAAGCCTCGGAGGAGGCGTGTGGTGTTCATGGGGGACTCTTTGCTGAGAGGCACTGAACCAGTGGTTTGTGGGCCTGACATGATGTCTTGGAGGTGTACTGTCTCCCTGGGGCAAAGAGTCCATGATGTGGAGAGCCTTTTTGCGTTCAAAAAAGGAGCAGCAAATATCTCGTCTTCCTCAATTATACACTACCATTTCCTAGTAAGCCACCTCGTATCTTGATAATCTGAGCTAGATAATCACATTGCACTTCTTCTACCAGATTTCCCAGCTTGCTTCATACACTCTGTCACAGAGTATACAAACCTCCCATCCCCAGTTAGTATAATTAAAAATCTCAGTCAATTAAAGAATTAACTTTATTGAATAATCTACTTAATATATGTATAGGTAACTTATGTATGTTAAGTTTTTAAAAATGGAAAATAGATTAAAAAGTATGTCCCTCAAGCACTAGTCTAAATGAAAAGGCCACCTTGGCTATGCCTGCCTGCACCTTTCACCCTACCCAGTTATAGTATATGATTCCACTTTAACTGTCATGGCTGAATCCTAGAAATCCTGGAGTTTGTAGTCTCGTGAAGCTCTAAAGCTCTCTTGCTCTAAATATACTTCCTTAAACTGCAATCCCAGGCTTCCATAGATGTGTTGTGGCAATTAAAGTGGAATCAATGTGCTATAACCTGTAGTGTAAAGGGCCCCTAAATTCTGAATGGGGAAAAACTGAGTGCAACAATCAGAACCACCACTTTGTTGGACAGGTAAAGAGGGATTATGAAGCTGCATGTATTTTGCCCAATCAGGCCCTGCCAGAGTGCCACATGTTTGGTTTTAAAGTGAATAATGGCGCTGTATGAAAAGCTGTCAGAGGACAGTTTCTGTCTGAAAAAGTTCTCATGTTGAATTGTTGTCCAGTATAATTCTAATCTAAAAAAGAAAAACACTGAGGCTAGAGGCCTTGAACACTGCAGGTTATAAACAAGTAGTACTTGAGGTAATCCACACGGTATATGTGTAGCAGTGTGACACATTATGGAGATTTATCAGGTGCCTGAAAGTGACAGAACAAAGTGGGATGCTCCTATCACATGGGGCAATTGGGGCAAGAATATCAGACAACGTTGTACAACATTATCATTATCCTCTTGTCCCAACTGTGGGGGAATTTCCCATCACTTTACATTAACAGAAGTTAATTGTGTCATCTCTATATCTTGTGGCAATCACACAAGTGTGACAGAGATCCGCTTTGCTCCCATCGTTTCAGGCACTGATAATCTCCTATGACTCTACACTCTTAAAGCATTGCTATTCCACTTTAATTGCCCTGGTTGAATCCGTTACATTTGGGATTTGCAGTTTAGGAAGAAACATTGTTGAATATTTAGGCCCACGAACTACAAACCCCAAAATTCAACAGGAGGCAGTCGGAGCAGTTAAAATGGAATAGCAACACTTTAAGAATGTAGTGGCAATAATCTCCTCTAACTACCATAGCTGGGTCGGATGGAATCCTGGGATTTTTAGTTTGTTGGGATACTCTGAATTTTCCTCTGGAGAAGGTCAAGTCCATTCCTTCTATGACATTAGAATTTTCTGGTAGAGAATTCTAAGTATTGCACAATTACAAATCCCAGGATTCATAGACGAGAGCATACAATAAAGTGATGCCCCCCCCCCATTGGCTTAGGGCGAATACAGGGGTGCCATTGATCTTCAGCCAGTATGTTACCTCAGCCTAAATAGGCCATCACCCCAAATCATGGCTGTTTATTTGTTGCATCCTGCCTTTCTGCCACTGTGTTCAAGGTGGATATGATTCTCCTTGTCAGCAATTTATGTTGTTGTGTGTCTTCAAGTTATTTCAAACGTATGGTGAATCTAAGGCAAACCTATAAAAGAATCATAGAGTTGGAAGAGACCACAAGGGCCATCAATCCAACCCTCTGCCACAGGAACTCTCAATCAAAGCATACCTGATAGATTGCCATTTTCTTGGAAAATTTCTTCAGGGGGGCGCCTGTCGCTGCCGTTGAGGCTGAGAGTGTATGTCTTGCATAAGGTCGCCTGTGGATTCTCATGGCTGAGTGTGATGGATTCAAACCTGGGAGATTACCGCACTAGGGTAAAAGCTTCCCCAATGCGTTCTCACGAGCGCGAGCCTGGAACGTGATGAGGGCCAGAACGCTAGTTACCGCACAGTGGAACGCTGGCCACTGCCAGGTTAAAACAAGTAGTACTTGGGATATCCACACATTTCTGGGAAGGGCCTCCCTGGAACACATTGGGAACACATTGGGAACGCCCGGCGACGGCAGCGGCATTCCGCTGTGCGGTAAACTAGCGTTCTGGCCCTCATCACGTTCCAGGCTCGCGCCCGTGAGAACGCATTGGGGAACGCTTTTACCCTAGTGCGGTAATCTCCCAAGTCTCCAAAGTCGCTGTCCAATGCTCAAACAAATATATCCTCCCAACAAATCTGTGAGATAGGTCAGGCTGAAAGAAAGTGTGACTGATCCAAGGCTATCCTGTAGGGTTGCCCTATTCAGAGCCAGTTTTCATGGGTCACCTCCAGGCAGGAGATGAGGGTGCAAATGCTCCAGTTTTAGTGGTCATATTTTTAAGCAAAAGGAGAGGTCTCTGTATAAACTGCCAGCTCAGCTGCCGGAATAAATGCTTGCTACAATTTGTAAGGCTTAATTGATTTGGTGCTGCAACACACAAACACACGTGAGGGTTATGCATGTCTGTGTATTTATTTCCCCTGTCCTTCCCAGGTGTAGTGCCAGGGCTCACTATCCACTCTGCTTTGCATCCACCTTCTGGATAGAAGCAAGGAGGTTACATTAAATGTTCTTTATTGCATCTCACAAACCAAGTGACAAGGAGTGATTTCCTCATTTTACCTTATCCTGGAAATAACCCATTTAGCAAAGATTTCTATCGTAAGTACTGTTGTTGGTTCTTGCTGCAGAACACTTAATCAGGGGCTGTCTCTAGGTCTCAGATTTTGGGCCAAAACCCTCAGGACCTAATCTTTTGAGTTTTATGGCTCAGTAGAAACTTGAAACTAGATCTCACACTCCAGCATCATAACCACTAGGGCACACTGGCTATCATTCTCTCATCTTTGTCTTTCAGACACTTTGAACTTTACCGCATTGCCCCATGGACGGGCCACTAGCATTCCAAAAGGGAACATTCTGGGGACGGGAGGCAGTGGGGAATGGATTTTACCACACACTTGGAATGCTGCCACCGCCACCAAATGTCCCCATCCCGTTCCAGATGCATCTCAGAGGGGGCAATTTTCGGGAACGCTTCTCAAGTGTTCCTGGAAATTGCCCCCTGGGGAACACTTCCGGAATGGGAAGGGGATGGTTGACAGTGGCGGCAGTATTCCAAGTATGCAGTAAAATTTGTTCCCCGCCGCCTCCCGTCCCCAGAACGTTCCCTTTTGGAATGCTAGTGGCCTGTTCCTGGGGCAATGCGGTAAAGTTCTTTCTGTCCAGGCCAACTTGAGAAATTATTTTCAATGCTTCACCACCAAGGCCTAACCTTATTTGACATCCCAGCTGCCCTTTACATACAATACTCAAATTGCCTCCCATACTTTCATCCACAGAAAACCCATGAGTAGGACTAACTGGAAACTGGTGGGCTCCAGGAGGACGTGCCACTGCTGCCACCGAGCCGGCAGTGCTACCCAGTTCAAAGACGCCGGGCCTCTTGTAAACAGATGTATGCTTCTTTCCAGGTCTGTTAGGGTACTGTCCTGCCAAAGGACTCCAGGGAAATCCACAGTGACTCATCTTTTGCAAGAAGGTGGGGCATTCCTAAATTGGTAGCTATGAATTTCAGATCTTTCAGCAATTGGAAAATGAACATAAAACAAAACCTCATGTGGAGACACTTTACAAAAACCTAACCTGGAACACTTGTAGGAAATTCTTGTCTCTGTGATACTTTTCAAACGAGCCAGGGCGGTTTAAGACATATTTTCAATCCTTTCATTACTGTTCTGATCACTTCATTAGCATGGGAATGCCACTTTTGTTAGAAGACTGAAACTACATGCCAATCTCTCAGGACAGGACAGGAGGAATGTTGTATTTTGTTTCTATATAACAGCCTCAAACGATTAAAAAATATTGTTTATCATTTTTATAATACTTCAGTTTTCAGAATGCTTCACAGAGACACACTATCTCAGTAATGTTTAGTGCAATTCCATAAAGTCAATCAGTTTGATCATATCCATAGTATAGATATAAAATACACTCACCTAGTGAGAGTGTAGCAGAGCCAGTGTTTGAATGAGGGACTTCCCAGTTCTTTATTCACTTAAGAATCTAAGTCATGCTCAAGAAATCTTTATGAAATTAAATGGGATCGACAGTCCCTGACTGTGAAATCGAAGGCTTTCATGGCCAGCATCCATAGATCTTTGTGAGTTTTTCAGGCTATGTGGCCATGTTCTAGAAGAGATTATTCCTGACATTGTGTCTGACATCTTCAGAGAACACTGACCTGGAAGAGAGTGGGTATATATATACTGTGTGATGCTGGGTAAGGAAGAGTGATTCCCATGTTAATCTGTGTATTGTTCTGTTGTTGATGGCAGTGTCTCAGGGTGGGATGATATATAAAGGGAAGCTGTTGAAATCCACAAATACTTGGACAACTTCAACAGGAAAGACGAAACTCTTAAAGTAAAGAAAGTTTGGCTACCAGTCCTGCAAAATAACAAAATCAGCACTCAGGAAATGCAAATGAGAAACCACTCAGGATCAGGGGTTTTCCCAGTAGACAATGATCACCAATTAGCAGATACTAACCCTCTTTTGCATATCCTTCCACCCTGAGGCCCTGCCATCAACAACAGAATAATACACAGATTAACATGGGAATCACTCCTCCTTACCCAGGGTCACACTGTGTGTGTGTGTGTGTGTGTGTGTGTACACTCTCTCTCTCTCTCTCTCTCTCTCTCTCTCCCCGAAGATGCTAGCCACAGATGCTGGTGAAATGTCAGGAATAAACTCTTCTAGAACATGGCCACATAGCCCAAAAAACCCATAAAAAACTAAAGTCCCTGATTTTGATTGCATTTTATACCACTTTAACTACTATGGCTCTAATCTATGGAATCCTAGAATTGGTAGTTTTGAGAATTATTTCAGAAGTTTCAATTATAGAGAGTTAATGTTATAGTTCAAATCAGTGGACTAGTAGATAATTCTAAATACCCTCCAAACTACAGATCCCAGTATCCCATATGATGGAGCCATACCTTCACTTCCCTAGTACATTCCCCTGAATTACAGCTCTATAGTTGTATAGCACAGAACTGTAAATATTTCACCAAAATACAGATCCAATGATTCAATTGGATAGAACCATGGCAATTAAAGTGATATCAAAGTGGCATAACTGAGTGAAGATACACACATTATGTAATTTGAATCCCCCATTCAGATGTGGTCACCCACTGTTATGGACTATCTCTCCCAAGATGCCATCTCTCTGTCAGTTGACTGCTTGTTTTAATTAAATTAGATGCTATTTTAGTATTGTTTTGTGAACTATAGGATATAGTTGGAGAGAGGGATAATTTTTTTTTGTATTGCTGCATTTTATTGTATGCTATTTCATTGTTGTATTTTACTATTCTATTGTCATATTTTACTGCATTGTAAGCCATCTTGATCCTGCCAGAGTGGCGGGGTAAAAATTAATTTTCTATTCTATTCTGCTTTGCACTGCATGTCAGAGTGGAGAAAAAACTCACACAAATTTATAAAATTTGCATAGGGGCAGAGGTAATTCCAAATTCTTCACACCATACATCTAAAAGAGAGAGATGTGTGTGTGTGTGCACGCGCACGCATGTGTGCATCTGTTTGTGTGTGCATAAATCACCCAACATCTAGTTTGTTCCCCTACCTGTGTGCATCTCTAGGCATGTTTGCATCTGTTATTTTGTAATAATGTACAAAAGAGTTCCATAATCATTGCCTTACCAACTGCCTACTGATCTGTTCCTTCTGTTGCCCAGCCAGCTTGAGTTTCAGGATATAATGAAAGACAAGAAGGAATGGATGTGATCCAACCAGAATAATCATTCACAACAATGTTTCAGAAATATCTCTTTATTGCCAAGCAAGCTACCCCCTTAACTGTGTTAAGGACAAAGGATTCCCATTGGATATTCAAAGTGAGCTTACAATAGACCAGCTTTACCTCATAGAGGCATGACTGTAGGTTCCACCTATGATGCTCTGGTTGCTATGGTATGTCCTTGTTCCTTTCACTAAACAGTACGGCAGAAGATCACGTACAATTCTGCTTACATGAGCAGTCCGCATAATTTTTATATAAAACACACAAGCAAGCCACAGCCTTGTGGTTAACCGTCTACTTTTCTCAGTCTTTTTGAAGGGCAGGTTAAATTTACAGCAAGGAACTATTTTTATATTATTACCTTGAAAAGACTGGAATGGAATGAATTTTACCTTCCACCTACTTACTCTGTACCAGGTTATGGTGCTGTGATAATCCAGGTCTAGGATACATCAGATTGCTTTGTATGAAGACGTGTGTGTGTGTGTGTGTGTGTGTGTGTGTGTGTAATGAGGACGGAGTATTTGCAGGTTCAACTGCTTACTCACACACATCCACAAAATCTTGTGAACATAAAGAAACTAGCACCAACAAGAAGCTGATACAGAACACACCTCCTTCATGTATTAATTTGTGCGTGCTGAACGTACTTTTTTTTCTCCACAAGGGAATCCCCTGCTTACAGTCTGAATGTACAGCCAGAAAAACACAATACTGCGACGTGTGCAGCTTGCCTGTCCAAGGGACTTCAGAACTAGTTTTTGGTTAGTGGCCCATTCCTGGCCCCTAATAAAACAATTCTCAGGAGGACCATAGCAGTTAAACCTGAGTTAGCAGTTATACCAAAGACATGATCTTCAAGTAGCCAACTACATCTACTTGTTGTGTGTAAAACGTATACCCTGCCTTACAATCTTGTTTATATCTATGCAATGAATGCTTTTTAAAGTTGCTTTAAAAAAACCAGAGAAAAAATAAAGAAAAATGCAATTTCAGCAGTTCCTTCAGTGAGGATGGAAAATGTGTGGTTGTTTTGCCAAGGCTGAGTTGTTATTGACTACAAGACCAACAAATCAATACTATGCTAGAGAAAGAGAACATTTTTTGCGGATATGTTTGAGAAGTTTCAATTATTAGTCATATTATTTTTTCATCAAGCTTTTTGTAGGTTTGTGCTCCCTTTTTTAAGAACATTTTTTTATAGAGCCCAAAACTAACAGCAGCCAGTGTGTTAGTCAGGGAAGAGGAAGTTTAAGATTATGTGGGAGAAATGATTTGTTTATCTTTACCTCCTAAACTTGGTTCATGGGGACAAAAACAATGCCACAGATGGTAAATGATTTTTTAAAAAATGATTTGGGCAAGAGGTTTAAACTTTCTTTCAGTCAATTGATGTTCCATTCCATTGATACTCACATCCATTCAAGACATGATCCTGTCACAAAGGAGATTATCACATGGGGTACGAGATGTCATTGTCCCATCCCTGTCCCATCCTTTCTGCACTGTTGCGGGAAGGACTTTCAAATGACATTGTGCTGATCCAGACATTATCCCATCCAGAAATTGTGAGTGATAGGGATCATGTGAAAGCCTTTCAAATGACTTTGTACTGATCCTGTCATTGTCCCATCATTGTCCTGTCACTTAAGTGACATTGCCTGGCATTTTGGATTAACAGGGGTTTGTGTTAATGCAATGTCACTTCAATGACAGGATAATGACAGGATCAGCACTATGTTTTGAAAGGTTTTCACATGATCACTGTCATGGACAGGATAAGGATGGGGGAGTGATCCCATCTCTATCCCGTGTCTGATAATCTTCAAAGACCAAGCCATGCATTTCCCACAAAATATATACACTAGGCCTGTACTATTCTGATAATCTCCAAAGATCCAGCCATGCATTTCCCACAAAGTATATACATTAGGCCTGTACTGTTCTGATCTGTGAGATCTTTCTGCACAGTCCTAGAAACACTGGACACCTTGAACAAGTTTCTGGTTTTTGCATATCTTCTAGACCAGAAGTTCCCAAACTTTGGTCCTCCAGATGTTTTGGATTTCAGCTCCCTGGATTCCTGACTGCTGGCCAAGCTCGCTGGGGCTGCTGGGAGCTGAAGGCCAAAAACCAAAGGACAAAAGTTTGGGAATCACTGTTCTAGACAGATATTGACCTCCCACCTGCCTTGGGAGAACACAACAACAACAAATGCCCAGTGCCAGCTGCCCAGAGGCAAATATGTTGTAAGTAGTGCTTGCCGATCAGTCTTCAAAGCACACATTTTTGTGGCTTTGTATGCAAATATACTGTAAGCTTTGGTTTGAATTTTGTCCCCAGTGACAAAACTTCCCAGTTTTGGATGCTTGATTTAAGTAAGCATCAGAGATAAAGAGAAAACTTCACAGAAACTCTGCAGGAAGTTACCACTTTTCTTTTTATAAGAGTATGTGTGAAGAAGGTTATATGCTTCCATCCCTCTACGCTTGTTTTAGATGGTACAAATCAGTAGTATACTGTTACACTGACACCGCTGAGATAGTTGTGTCGAATGATAAGCAATGAGAATTTTTATTTCACTCAAAATGGTTATGCCCTTGGAAAATGCCCACCTTTTATTTAGCTGACTCACTTGTTAAATTTTTCAACACTAATTTTTCTTCAAAACTGATTAAATTTGGTGATAGCAATGTTAATTTGGCAGTTCACAGATGCTTTAACTTACTTTGAGTGGCAGTATGAAGAAGCCTTGTTTTTATGAAGAATCTGGATTGTCAAAGATAATGTTTATCCCTAACAAATTTGGAGCTGTTAATTATATTTGTGTCAAGCTTTTCAAAAAGCATCATCTTGTGATGGTTTGGCACTCAAAATGTCTCTATCTATATGTGAACTGTTAGAAATTCAAGCAGTTCCCCAAAAACAGATCAGAAAACTTGTCCAGCATTGTTTACATGACAAAAGTTACATTTTGAACTACAACTCCCAGAAAACTCCAGACAATATGGACAGAGGAATATTCTAAGAGTACAAAAAATAAATTTCTATAGACTCTGGCCTAGTGTGACTAGCAAAGTATCTCCAGGATCCTGAGTAGATACCTCTTTCATTACTTAGCTATTGAGGCTTTTAACTAGAGAAAAAGGACTGAACCTGGATGAATGAAAAATGAATGAAAAATAGCACATATCAATGAAAAATATGTGCTATGCTATGCTATTCAGCTATTTCCTGAGCTTCCCAAAAGCTTTGTCTGTTCTCCACTAACCACCAAAAAGAATCATGTTACAATTTCAGATCTGGTCATGCTTATATACTTGATCATGACTACTTAGAAAACTGGAAATGGAATGTGTGGTATTATATAACGATAACTATCATTTTCTAAGATAACATGGGGGTGCTTATTATCACAGAAGAATGCACATGTCATGACCAATATAAAGCTGAGACAGTTCAATGCAAATCTAAAACTTTTCAAGTAGTAGTGCTAGAAGAGGTCAAAGGTTCAGTGACACCAGCCTTTCGATACAGAATAGGACTACTTGCCTAGCAAACTGCCAGGGATCAGCCCGAACAATTCAGCCAAAGCAAGATGTTGTAGACTGCTCCAGGAAAGCATCATGACCATGGCAGGACAAGCAAGTGCAGAACATTCTCCAAGCTGGACCCAGTGCAGGGACATTACATTTTAGCATTTCTAATTGTGTCCTGGAAGGGA